>NC_041386.1:436737583-436752607 GCF_002162155.2 Triticum dicoccoides
CACTAACTATTCTAGCTTTGACGTTGTATGTCATCAGCTTGGGTTTGTTCCATCAGACTTTTCACACATTATATGACTTCGTTAGAATTCAGGTTGCGTTCTATCTTTTACTTTAAAAAATAGCCACATAGAGAGGAACTCATTGGCTCCCCGGCACCATCGAGCACTGAGGTTGACCAAACAAGTGTGTGAACATTTATGAGATTTGTAATTTGAAAACTATATAAAGCCAAATAACTATGAACACACCCTTGAAATAAATGTGAAAGGAGAATCTGCGGTCTTACTAGAAAAAATTGAAACATTAGCTAGGATTTGTTGGTTAGATTCATGTTGCTCCATCCATTTACTATCAGTTCCTTTCATATATTGCTTCCATCAGAACATGTTGACCTGATTGTCCATGGTTACACTCATCTTCAAATGGCAGAACTTGTTTTGCTGCCACATCTTCTCTTACCATACGATGAATAGGTACTATGTTCCATCCCTCTTTTATTTCACACTGCATTAACAATGTTTTTTCAGTGTGTCGATTTGCCTAACTATGCCTTATTGATTACTGATTTTGTTACTAATGTGTACACAAACGCTGCCTAATTAATTTAGTCCACTATATCTAACCATATGAAAAGTGAAAGTTGATTCTGACTACTTGCCTGGTGGTGCGGTACATTACCTCTTTTTTCAAATTATGAGAGCAGAACGACAGCGTTGGCGTAGACGACTCGGAGCTCAACCCCGTCAAGGGCCGCGAGCAGGAGCGGCTTTCTTTTCCACAAGAAGATGACCAAGGTCCAAGGGCGCCGTCGGCCACTTTGTCGTTGTCGTCGAAGAGTCCAAGATTGTCCCCGCATCGGTTGCATTGGTGCCGATCAGGTGCTAATATGAATCCTTTTCCAATTGCAAGTGGCCTATAAAAAACCCTGGGTTGAATGCACATTACCGTCACACTGCCATGTAATTTTTGTTGGTACACAATCATGTTGCTGCAGTTCTATTTATAGACTTTTTGGTCATTTTGTCTTTGTCTTTGTCCATGGTCAGATCATGTTTTTAAGCTTGATTGTTATGAGTCAGTAAGGTGAGAATGAGCGGTTATGGTTTAACTAATCATCCCATCATGTTTTTAGTATCACTAATTTATTTATGCTAATTCTTTCAACATTATTGCCTTTGATGATTCTAAAAGGTAAAGAGAAATGTTAAAGAATTCATCTTCTGCTATGGCACACAACCCCGCCTGCTCCGTGGATGTCTACGCAATCATCGTCCTTAACCGCTGTCTAGCGTCTGTGACCTCTGTTGGCCTCATCATGGTTCCTTGACCCTCCAGCTGCTCACGTGCTTCTCTGTTCGTCGCAGGTCCAGGTCTGCGCGGTTGGGGCGTCAATCACGTGTTCAGCGACATGTCAGAGCAACTCTCTGGCCAGAACCCTGACTATGTGCGCTTCAGGTAATGCAATCTGCCAGATATGTATGTTCACGTTTGTCAGTTGGGTTACACTAGGACCAGGGCATGTGCACCAGAATTTTCCTGCCCATGTGGTTGCCGGTCTTCTGGATTGGTTTGGCTGCTATAAAAAAAGTAGAACCAGTTCCACCAAAATCGATACTAGGCTACTAGCAGTACCATTGTCTTTGTCAATTTTGTACCTGCCATAGTAAGATGACCCCTATTCTTAAGAATACATAATAGATGATATTGTAGTGGTATGAGATTAGCTTTTACTTCTTTCCATTGATTGCTACAGATTTTGGAAGAACACTGTTGTCCACGTTATATCATACACTTCCAAATTATAAAGCATTCTTGTTGTAT
Organism: Triticum dicoccoides; assembly: GCF_002162155.2. Classification (NCBI taxonomy): domain Eukaryota; kingdom Viridiplantae; phylum Streptophyta; class Magnoliopsida; order Poales; family Poaceae; genus Triticum; species Triticum dicoccoides. Next base: position 436,739,406 of record NC_041386.1, read on the forward strand.
GTAAGTTACCTATTATCCACAGTGTACAAGTAGTGGTTCAGAACTACAGAGAGAAGTCTAAGATATTCATCGTTATTTCTCCAGTAAGATATCCCCCTTCGTTAATACTGCCCTATTCCTTTTCCCTTTTTCATGAAAGTAGGAGTGATGAAGAACTGAAACATAGTTACAGTGGGCGTTTTTATAGGAACAAACTGAAGAACTTGACATTAACATAATTGTAGTACTAATTCAGGTGTCCCAGGTTTTATTACCACTAGAACATGTTGACCTAATTGTCCATGGTTACACTCATTTTCAAATGGCACAACTTGTCTTGTTGCCACATCTTCAAAATCGTTAATAGGCTACTAGCAGTACCATTGTACTCCCTCTATTCCGAATTACTTGTCGCAGGTATGGATGTATCTAGATGTATTTTAGTTCTAGATACATCCATTTCTGCGAGGAAGGATCGAGTCCGGAATGATGATATACGAGATAGAGTTGGGGTAGCACCAATTGAGGAGAAGCTTGTCCAACATCGTTTGAGATGGTTTGGGCATATTCAGCGCAGGCCTCCAGAAGCTCCAGTGCATAGCGGACGGCTAAAGCGTGCGGAGAATGTCAAGAGAGGGCGGGGTCGACCGATTTTGACATGGGAGGAGTCCGTTAAGAGAGACCTGAAGGATTGGAGTATCGACAAAGAGCTAGCTATGGACAGGGGTGCGTGGAAGCTTGCTATCCATGTGCCAGAGCCATGAGTTGGTTGCGAGATCTTATGGGTTTCACCTCTAGCCTACCCCAACTTGTTTGGGACTAAAGGCTTTGTTGTTGTTGTTGTTGTTGAGTAATTTGGAACGGAGGGAGTATTTGTCAATTTTGTACCTGGCAAAGTAAGATGACCCCTATTTTGAAGAATACATACCTGAGAATATTGTAGTGTTAGGAGATTAGCTTTTACTTTTTTCCATTGATTGCTATAGATTTTGAGAGAACACTATTGTCCATGTTATATCGTATACTTCCAAATTATAAAGAGTTCTTGTTATATGTAAGTTCCCTATTATCCACACAATCCAAGCAGTGGTTCAGCACTACAGAGAAAGAAAGCACCAATAACTTGTTTTTTCATTTCTTTTTGGTGATAAAACTGGATTTTGCTTTTCCATGATCATGTGTTGATGCCTTTGTCTCTATCAAATATTAGGGGTAATGAATTTTCCTGTGCTGGATCAACATGCAGATCCTGCCCACCTTGAAGTCATAAATCCAGTGAAGTCAATTTCAGTATATTCAGGACATAGCCAGTAGCTTAGCAATTTCCACGAGTATGTTTTGTTTACAATAAAGTTGTGTGCAAAATGTATATGCTACATTATGCATGATTCTCTCTTTTATCAAAGTATATCCATGTGTTTATTTTGTCATCCCGTTGCAATGCATGGGACATTCGATTTGATTCAGTTTTATGTTCTACTACAAATAGGGAAATGTGGACGCCGGATATCCATTTCTTAGGTGTCAATCTGGTACTTAGGTTGTATAATACAGGGCAGAGTTCTTCCAGCTACTAATTCACGTAATCTGATTTATAGCCTAGGCACTTTTATTTAAGCATAGTTACCTATTCGATGGTGACCAACCATCCGTCACACGCGCCATACAAACAATTCAGGAGGAGGCCCGCTTGTGGGCATGCGCCGGCACCAAAGACCTCGTGATCATCATCCCGGAGACGTAGTCCTGGTCCATCGTGGGAGGCGCTTCCACAGAGATCCATGCGTCGAGGCAGCTTACTCATGCCTTCCACATAGATCCATGCGTCGAGGCAGCTTACTCATGCCATCCATGCGCACATGCTTGCAGGCGGCCTTTTGTTGTTGCGACATATATCCTGTAACAACTAAACCCTGTATTTTCACACTCTCCTATCAATGCAATGATATGCAAGGCTTTTGCATATTCGTGAAAAAGGGACATTGCCATATATGAATGTATGAACAAAAAAGGAGGTAAAATAATGATTTCACATACGCACTTTCCCTACAACCTATGTTAAGGGTACCGACTCTAGTGATTTTGCATATTAACTTGATAAAGATAGTACTGCTACCTTGAGTTTGACAAAGAATAATGACACTAAATTGCCAGCCATTTTGGATATCTTTTTCCCCACTAGGGCGCTTCCTTAAAATTTTAAAAATTACCTCCCATAATCTTTTTCAGACATGGATATATCCACTTTCATATTCATATTTGTGTCAAAATCTCCTACCATATTATATATTTTATTTGTTTAATAAATTCAGATACGGATAATTTCCATTTCCATTTTGGTTCGGATGCGGATGTTTCGGATACGAATAGGCATTTTCTCAAATACGAATATCGGATATTTCGGATTATCCGCTACCACTTTCCACCCCTAGTCTGGATATATATACAATTTTTTGAAATTTATTAATAATTTCTCGAATACAAAATCTAGGCCGAAGCTACGCTTAGAAACTATTAATAATCCACTTGATCATCTCAAGTAACAAACTACTGACTAATTAGCAATGCATCCACAAAAGCAAAACTTGTTCATCTCAATAGAACCCCTAATTACCATATTTATTTATTTAGAAATGGTTATATCTTAACCCCAAGCCGTTTCCAACAAAGCAAATATCATTGCATTTTATTTCTGTTGGTACTTTCGATAAGTGTGAATGGACTTCATAATTGTCATGAGGCAGCTGGTAAAAGCAGGGGCTCTAATCAACAACAAGGATCTTGTAATGGTTTCCTGTTGGTTTACCTGGTGGGAGTGTGGAAGCATTTTCATGATAAAAAAAGGGACCGCCTTGCAGACTCATCGATGAGCATGAGGACTATAGTTGCAAACTCCATTGCTCTGGAAGGATCAAGCACCGGCGCCAAGTTCATAACTAGACTTGACCTGCGTCCAGCAGTGTGAACCTCAACAAGGACACTTCGTTTCATATTGATGGAGGCAACGAGGCCCTGTGGGCTATTCTTCGTGACTCATTTGGGGGCTTCGTTGTTGCTTCATGCAGGTAGAAGTAAAAAAGAATTGGACATCCACTTCCTTGCGATGGAGAGACTCAATGAAAATTATGCAAGCCATGAAGAACCCATCAGAGTACCACAGTTCAGGGGCGGTTGTCACTTATTGCCGGAATTTGATGACAAACTTTTGGCAGGGCGAGGATTATGCATGCAGTGTGGGCGAAAAGCACATGTAGCTTCCATGAACTTGCTCGTTTTTTATTGAGAAGGCCTAGGAGGTCTTGCGGGATCATCCCCCTTATTTACCGGTTCCAGTTCTTCTAAAGAATATGGTAATAATTCAAACAAAGTAGCCAAAGTAAAAAAACAATAAGGATCTTCGGTTGTTGAAAAAACACTAAGGATTTGCCCCGGTACAATACCGATATGCCCCCGAACCTTTTCGGTGACCGTATGACAACTTCCTACATATAAATCTTCACCTCCGGACCATTCCGGAACTCCTCGTGACGTCCGGGATCTCATCCGGGACTCCAAACAACATTCATTAATCACATACAAGTCTTCCTAATAACCCTAGCATCATCGAACCTTAAGTGTGTAGACCCTACGGGTTTAGGAACCATGCAGACATGACCGAGACAACTCTCCGGCCAATAACCAACAGCGGGATCTGGATACCCATGTTGACTCCCACATGTTCCACGATGATCTCATCGGATGAACCACGATGTCGAGGGTTCAAGCAATCCCGTATACAATTCCCTTTGTCAATCGGTACGTTACTTGCCCGAGATTCGATCGTCGGTATCCCAATACCTCGTTCAATCTTGTTACCGGCAAGTCACTTTACTCGTGCCGTAGTGCATGATCCCGTGATCAACTACTTAGTCACACTGAGCTCATTATGATGATGCATTACCGAGTGGGCCCAGAGATACCTCTCCGTCCTACGGAGTGACAAATCCCAGTCTCGATTCATGCCAACCCAACAGACACTTTCGGAGATACCTGTAGTGCACCTTTATAGTCACCCAGTTACATTGTGGCGTTTGGTACACCCAAAGCACTTCTACGGTATCCGGGAGTTGCACAATCTCATGGTCTAAGGAAATGATATTTGACATTCAGAAAAGCTCTAGCAGACGAACTACACGATCTTGTGCTATGCTTAGGATTGGGTCTTGTCCATCACATCATTCTCCTGATGATGTGATCCTGTTATCAATGACATCCAATATCCATGGTCAGGAAACCGTAACCATCTATTGATCAATGAGCTAGTCAACTAGAGGCTCACTAGGAACATGTTGTGGTCTATGTATTCACACATGTATTACGATTTCCGGATAACACAATTATAGCATGAACAATAGACAATTATCATGAACAAGGAAATATAATAATAACCATTTTATTATTGCCTCTAGGGCATATTTCCAACATCCATCCCCTTAGGAGCATGTGCGTAGTACTTTGTTCTGATGACCACAAGATTTTTGCAATAAGTATGTGAGTTCTTTATGACTAATGTTGAGTCCATGGATTATACACACTCTCACCCTTCCACCATTGCTAGCCTCTCTTGTGCCGCGCAACTTTCGCCGGTACCATAAACCCGCCATATACCTTCCTCAAAACAGCTACCATACCTACCTATTATGGCATTTCCATAGCCATTCTGAGATATATTGCCATGTAACGTTCCACCATTCCATTTATTACGACACACATCATCATTGTCATATTGCTTTGCATGATCATATAGTTGACATTGTATTTGTGGCAAAGCCAGCTTTCATCTTTTTTATACATGTCGCTCTTGAGTCATTGCACATCCCGGTACATCACCGGAGGCATTCATATAGAGTCATATTTTGTTCTAGTATCGAGTTGTAATTCTTGAGTTGTAAGTAAATAAAAGTGTGATGATCTTCATTATTAGAGCATTGTGCCATGTGAGGAAAAAAAGAGAAAGGCCAAATAAAAAAAGAGAAGGCCCAAAAAAATGAGAGAAAAATAGAGAAGGGGCAATGCTACTATCCTTTTACCACACTTGTACTTCAAAGTAGCACCATGATCTTCATGATAGAGAGTCTCCTATGATATCACTTTCATATACTAGTGGGATTTTTTCATTATAGAACTTGGCTTGTATATTCCAACGATGGGCTTCCTCAAATTGCCGTAGGTCTTCATGAGCAAGCAAGTTGGATGCACACCCACTTAGTTTTCTTTTTGAGCTTTCATAAACTTATAGCTCTAGTGCATCCATTGCATGGCAATCCCTATTCACTCACATAGATATCTATTGATGGGCATCTACATAGCCCGTTGATACGCCTAGTTGATGTGAGACTATCTCTCTCTTTTTGTCTTCTCCACAACCACCCTCTATTCCACATATAATGCTATACCCACGGCTCACGCTCATGTATTGCGTGAAAGTTAAAAAGGTTTGAGAGCATCAAAAGTATGAAACAATTGATTGGCTTGACATCGGGGTTGTGCATGATTTAAATATTATGTGTGATGAAGATGGAGCATAGCCAGACTATATGATTTTGTATGGATAAACTTTCTTTGGCCATGTTATTTTGAGAAGACATAATTGCCTTGTTAGTATGCTTGAAGGATTATTGTTTTTATGTCAATATTAAACTTTTGTTTTGAATCATACAGATCTGAACATTCATGCCACAATAAAGGAATTACATGGATAAATATGTTAGGTAGCATTCCACATCAAAAATTCTGTTTTTACCATTTACCTACCCGAGGACGAGCATGAATTAAGCTTGGGGATGCTTGATACGTATCCAATGTATCTATAATTTTTGATTGTTCCATGCTATTATATTATCTCTTTTGGATGTTTTATATACATTAATATGCTATTTTATATGATTTTTGGGACTAACCTATTAACCTAGAGCCTAGTGCCAGTTTTTGTTTTTTCCTTGTTTTAGAGTTTCACAGAAAAGGAATACCAAATGGAGTCCAAACGGAGTAAAACTTTAGCGATGATTTTTCTTGGACCAGAAGACATCTGGAGGACTTGGTGTGCAATTCAGAGAAGCCACGAGGCGGCCATAAGGACGGAGGGCGCGCCCAGGGGGTAGGGCACGCCCCCACCCTTGTGGGCCCCTCGTGACTCCACCGACCTAATTCTTTCGCCTATATACACTCTTATACCCCAAAACCATCATGGGAAGCCATGAAAACACTTTTCTACCGCCGCAACCTTCTGTACCCATGAGATCCCATCTAGGGGCCTTTTTCGGCGTCCTGTCGGAGGGGGATTCGATCATGGAGTGCTTCTACATCAACACAATTGCCCTTCAGATGAAGCGTGAGGAGTTTACCTCAGACCTACGGGTCCATAGCTTGTAGCTAGATGGCTTCTTCTCTCTCTTTGATTCTCAATACCATGTTCTCCTCCATGTTCTTGGAGATCTATTCGATGTAATATTTTTTTGCGGCGTGTTTGCCGAGATCCGATGAATTGTGGATTTATGACCAGCTTATCTATGAATATGATTTGACTCTTCTCTAAATTCTTATATGCATGATTTGATATCTTTGCAAGTCTCTTTGAACTATCTATTTGGTTTGGTCAACTAGATTGATTTTTCTTGCAATGGAAGAAGTGCTTAGCTTTGGGTTCAATCTTGCGGCGTCCTTTCCCAGTGACAGTAGGGGCAGCAAGGCACGTATTGTATTGTTGCCATCGAGGATAAAAAGATGGGATTTTCATCACATTGCTTGAGTTAATTCCTCTACATCATGTCATCTTGCTTAAAGCGTTACTCCGTTCTTTATGAACTTAATACTCTAGATGCATGCTGGATAGCGTTCGATGTGTGGAGTAATAGTAGTAGACGCAAACATGAGTTGGTCTACTTGACACGGACATGATGCCTATATTCATGATCATTGCCTTAGATATCATCATAACTTTGCGCTTTTCTATCAATTGCACGGCAGTAATTTGTTCACCCACCGTAATATTTTCTATCTTGAGGGAAGCCTCTAGTGAAACCTATGGCCCCCAGGTCTATTTTCCATCATATAATCTTCTATTTTCCATCATACAAGTTTCCGATCTACAATTTTAGTTTCCGGTTTACTTCCTTTGCAGTCTTTTACTTTCCGATCTATAAACCAAAAATACCAAAATATTTACTTTACCGTTTATCTATCTCTATCAGATATCACTTTTGCAAGTAACCGTGAAGGGATTGGCAACCCCTTTATCGCGTTGGGTGCAAGTTGTTGATTGTTTGTGCAGGTATTCAGTGACTTGTTCGTTGTCTCCTACTGGGTTGATACCTTGGTTCTCATAACCGAGGGAAATACTTACGGTACTTTGCTGCATCACCCTTTTCTCTTCAAGAGAAAACCAACACAAGCTCAAGAAGTAGCAGGAAGAATTTCTGGCGCCGTTGCCGGGGAGATCTACGACAAGTCAAGACATACCAAGTACCCATCATAAACTCTCATCTCTTGCATTACATTAGTCACCATTCGCCTCTCGTTTTCCTCTCCCCCACTTCTAAAACTATTTTTTGAAAAGATTTGCCTTTTCTTTGCCCCTCTTCCATTCGTCTTCTTCACTTGCTTCTTGTGTGCTCGTGTGTTGGATTGCTTGCTTTGTCACGATGACCCAAGAGAATACCAAATTGCGTGACTTTTCCAACACCAATAATAATGATTTTATTAGTACTCCGATTGCTCCCGTTACTAATGCGGAATCATGTGAAATTAATGCAGCTTTGCTGAATCTTATTATGAAAGATCAATTCTCCGGCCTTCCAAGTGAAGATGCCACATCCCATCATAATAATTTTGTTGATTTTTGTGATATACAAAAGAAAAAAGATGTGGATAATGATATTGTTAAATTGAAGCTATTATATTATCTGTTTTGGATGTTTTATATGCATTAATATGCTATTTTATATTATTTTTAGGACTACTTATTGACCTAGAGCCCAGTGCTAGTTTCTGTTTTTTCCTTGTTTTTGAGCTTCACAGAAAAGGAATACCAAATGGAGTCCAAACGGAATAAAACCTTCCCGATGATTTTTCTTGGACCAAAAGACACCCAGGAGATTTGGAGTGCAAGTCAGATGAGCCACGAGGCGGCCACAAGGGTGGAGGGCGCGCCCAGGGGGGTAGGGCACGTCCCCTACCTTGTGGTCCCCTCGGTGACCCCCTGGCCTATATCTTCCTCCTATATATTCACATATATTCCCAAACCACCAGTAGCATCCATGAAAACACTTTTCCACCGCCGCAACCTTCTGTTCCCGTGAGATCCCATCTTGGGGACTTTTTCGGCATCCTGCCGGAGGGGGATTCGATCACGGAGGGATTCTACATCAACTCTATTGCCCATCCGATGAAGCGTGAGTAGTTTACCTCAGACCTACGGGTCCATAGCTAGTAGCTAGATGGCTTCTTCTCTCTCTTTGATTCTCAATACCATGTTCTCCTCGATGTTCTTGGAGGTCTATCCACCATAATCTTCTTTTGCGATGTGTTTGTCAAGATTCGATGAATTGTGGATTTACGACCAGCTTATCTATGAATATTATTTGAATCTTTTCTGAATCCTTTTATGCATGATTTGATGTCTTTGTAATTCTCTTCGAACTATCGGTTTGGTTTGGACAACTAGATTGGTTTTTCTTGCAATGGGAGAAGTGCTTAGTTTTGGGTTCAATCTTGTCGTGTCCTTTGCCAGTAATAGTAGGGGCAGCAAGGCACGTATTGTATTGTTGCCATCGAGGGTAAAAAGATGGGGTTTACATCATATTGCTTGAATTTATTCCTCTACATCATGTCATCTTACTTAATGCGTTACTCTGTTCTTCATGAACTTAATACTCTAGATGCAGGCAGGAGTCGGTCGATGTGTGGAGTAATAGTAGTAGATGGAGGCAGGAGTCGGTCTACTTGACACAGACGTGATGCCTGTATTTCATAATAATTGCCTTAGATATCGTCATAACTTTGCGCTTTTCTATCAATTGTTCGACAGTAATTTGTTCACCCATCGTATTATTTGCTATCATGAGAGAAGCCTCAACTGAAACCTATGGCCCCGGGGTCTATTTTCCATCATATAAGTTTCCGATCTACTATTTTGCAATCTTTTACTTTCCGATCCATAAACCAAAAAACTCCAAAATATTTACTTTATCTTTTGTGTAGTTTTATCTATCTCTATTAGCTAGTGACCGTGAAGGCATTGAAAACCCCTTTATCACGTTGGGTGCAAGTTGTTTGATTGTTTGTGTAGGTATTGGTGATTTGTGCATTATCTCCTACTGGATTGATACCTTGGTTCTCTAACTAAGGGAAATACTCTCTACTTTGCTGCATCACCCTTTCCTCTATAAGGGAAAAACCAATGCAAGCTCAAGAAGTAGCAGGAAGAATTTCTGGCGCCGTTGTCGGGGAGATCTACGCCAAGTCAAGCCTACTATGTACCCATCATAAACTCTCATCTCTTGCATTACATTATTCTTCATTTGCCTCTCGTTTTCCTCTCCCCTACTTCTAAAACAATTTAAAAAAGATTTTCCCTTTTCTTCGCCTTCTTTCGTTCGTCTTTTCGTTTCCCTTATGTCTTACTTGTTTTGTTTGCTCCTTTGGGTATAATTGTGTGTTTATTGAAAATCAGAAGCCAAGAGTTTATGGATCCTCATCCACTTGCTAATCTTTTTAAAAGATCCAATTATGATGAACCAATTTCTAGTGAGTTGAGTGCACTAGATTATCTTTATGAGGCTTTGCTTGAAATTCGTGAATATGAAAATTGTGATGAAGTGTTGAAAGAAGAAGTTTATGAAGTGATTCACGATAGCGCCTTGAATGAAAAGCATGATTGCAATGATGTTATTATAAATTCTATTAATGTTAATTGTGTTAATGATATGCAAAACCCTAAGCTTGGGGATGCTAATTTTGCTATGTCTACTATTTGTTGCAATGATCATGATTGGGGTGATTCTTATTATGATCTTGAAAATTTATTTAAGCCTCATGATGAATATGTTTGCAATAATACTGAAAGTGGGTTTGGAAGGGTGTCAACTTTAGGAAAAAATTATCCCACTACTTTGGAGTATGATCAATCTTATGAAGTTTTTGATAAAAGTGGGTTTGGAAAGGTCATGACTTTATTTGATGAACCCCACTATTTTGGAAGAGTGTCAACTTTGCATACATGAGGATCATGTAGGAAATATGTTGTGTGATAGCTATATTGTTAAATTTTATTATGATCCTACATGCAATTATTATGAGAGCGGAAAATATGGTTGTAGAAATTTTCATGTTACAAAATTACCTCTCGTCATGTTGAGATTGTTGTTGTTTCTTTCTACTTCCATGCATATGCTAGTTTTGCTTGTCTTGATAATTTGTTTGCTTATAGAATGCCTATTCATAGGAAGTCTGTTAGACTTAGATGTGTTTGTCATGTGTATTGTGATGCTCTCTTTGTGCTTCAATTCTTGTCTATCATGTGAGCATCATTGAAATCTCAATGCCTAGCGAAAAGGCTTTAAAGAAAAGCGCTTGTTGGGACACAACCCAATATTTTTAGTTCATGTTTTTGAATAAATAATTCATCTATCCTATGGTTAGAGGTGTTTTTGTGTTTTAATTAGTGTTTTTGCCAAGTAAGACCTTTGGGATGGCTTATGGTGATAGTTGATTTGATCTTGCTGAAAAAATAGAAACTTTTGCGCTCAGGAAAATAATTCTATTTTTTAACAGAAGCATGATAAAATATTGATTCTTTTTGAAGAAGATTAATACACAAATTTCCTAGGTTGTCCTAATTTTTAAAAAATTTTGGAGTTACAGAAGTATTCAAGAGTTACAGATTACTACAGACTATTCTTTTTTTGACAGATTCTGTTTTCTATGCGTTGTTTGCTTATTTCAATGAATCTATGAGTAGTATCGGGGCGTTTGAACCATGGAAAAGTTGGAATACAGTAGATATTACATCAATATAAATAAAGAATGAGTTCATAACAGTACCAAATGTGGTGATTTATTTTCTTACACTAACGGAGCTTATGAGATTTTCTGTTGAGTTTTGTGTTATGAAGTTTTCAAGTTTTGGGTAAGGATTTGATGGACTATGGAATAAGGAGTGGCAAGAGCCTAAGCTTGGGTATGCCCAAGTCACCCCAAGGTAATATTCAAGGACAACCAAGAGCCTAAGCTTGGGGATGCCCCGGAAGGCATCCCCTCTTCCGTCTTCGTCTATCGGTAACTTTACTTGAGGCTATATTTTTATTCACCACATGATATGTGTTTTGCTTGGAGCATCTTGTATGATATAAGTCTTTACTTTTTAGTTTTCCACATTCATCCTTGCTGTACACACCTTTTGAGAGGGACACACATGAATCGTGATTTATTAGAATACTCTATGTGCTTCACTTATATCGTTTGAGCTAGGCAATTTTGCTCTAGTGCTTCACTTATATCTTTTTAGAGCATGGCGGTGGCTTTATTTTGTAGAAAATTTTGAACTATCATGCTTCACTTATATTATTTTGAGAGTCTCTAAACATCATGGAAATTTGCTTTGGTTATAAATTTAGTCCTAATATGATAGACATCCAAGAGGGGTATAATAAAACTTTCATATAAAGTGCATTGGATACTATGAGAAGTTTGATTCCTTATGATTGTTTTGAGATATAAATATGGTGAAATTAGAGTCATGCTAGTGAGTAATTGTGGATTTTAGAAATACTTGTGTTAAAGTTTGTGATTCCCGTAGCATGCATGTATGGTGAACCGTTATGTGATGAAGTCGGAGCATGATTTATTTATTGATTGTCTTCCTTATGAGTGGCGGTCGGGGACGAGCGATGGTATTTTCCTACCAATATATACCCCTAGGAGCATGCGCGTAGTACTTCGTTTCGATGACTAATAGATTTTTGCAATAAGTATGTGATTTCTTTATGACTAATGTTGAGTCCATGGATTATACGCACTCTCACCCTTCCACCATTGCTAGCCTCTCTAATACCGCGCAACTTTGGCCGATACCATACACCCATCATATACCTTTCTCAAAACAACCACCATACCTACCTATTATGGCATTTCCATAGCCATTCCGGGATATATTGCCATGCAACTTTCCACCATTCCATTTATTATGACACGCTTCATCATTGTCATATTGCTTTGCATGATCATGTAGTTGACATAGTGTTTGTGGCAAAGCCACCATTCATAATTTTTATACATGTCACTCTTGATTCATTGCACATCCCGATACACCGCCGGAGGCATTCATATAGAGTCATATTTTGTTCTAAATATCGAGTTGAAATTCTTGAGTTGTAAGTAAATAAAAGTGTGATGGTCTTCATTATTAGAGCATTGTCCCATGTGAGGAAAGGATGATTGTAACACCCCGGATGTAACTTCCATATTTGTAACTCCGACTCTTGCCATTTCCGGCTTTATGTTATGAGATTCCTTTCGTGGTTGTGTTTTTGTCTTTCGTTTTGCATTTTGTTCATGTCATGCATTTCATATCATGTCATCATGTGCATCGCATTTGCATTCGTGTTCGTTTCATGCATCTGAGCATTTTCCCCGTTGTCCTTTTCGCAATTCGACACTCCCACATGCACCGGCACACCCCTCTTGCCTCTTTTCATGAGCGGGGGTTAAACATTCTTGGAATGGGCCGAGATTTTTTAAGTGGCCTTGGTACACCACCAGTAGACCGCCTGTCAAATTTCGTTCCATTTGGAGGCCGTTTGATGCCCCAACGGTTAACCGGGTAACCGCAAAGGCCCCTCGAGTGTTGCAGCTCAACACCCCTCCAAAACAGCCCTATAACCCACCTAAACTACCTCCATGTTCTCCGCCGTCGGATCACGATCGTGTGGGAGAAAACTGCACCTCATTTGAACATTCCTACCTCCCTCTACCTATAAATATGTGCATCTCCCCCGAAATCTGGGTCCAAAACCCTAGTCTAGCCTCCCCCGCCGCCACCGGACACGTCCGCCGCTGCCGCTCGGTGAATCCAGTGCGGCCACGTGTCCTCCCGCGCCACCGCCTCCACGCCGTCCGCTCGCGTCCTGTCGGGGCCCGAGGCCGGCCCGCACATCGCCGCCGCCCGCGCCCGAAGCGCCCGCCGCCGC
>NC_041386.1:436753319-436773530 GCF_002162155.2 Triticum dicoccoides
GACCGTCGCCAACGCCAACCGCGCACCGCCCGTCTTCCTCGCCGGCGGTCGCCGCCACTCGCCGCCGCCCAGTGCGTGCCGCACCTCCGCACCTCCCCGCGCTGCCGCCATCACCAACCGCCGCCGCCCGCGCCGCCGTCTCCTCCTTACCGCGCCGTCCTTCCCGGCATGCTCCGCGCTTCGCCGGAGCCGAGTTCGCCGGAGCCGGATCCGCAGCAGGGTGGACCAGATCCACTGGGTGCCCCAACCAAACGCCGCGCTGCCGTCCCGGATCCCTCTGTCCCGGATCCCTCTGTCCCATTGACTTTTTCGGAGGGTGAGATTTCACTAAGTCCCGAAACCCCCTGATATTTTTATGCTACGTTTGACATGTCGTATCTCAGTGACCGTAGCTCCAAATCTTGCATATGATATGTCAAATTCTTCGTCTCGTTGAGCTCTTCATGTAAGAAGCATATCCATGCATGTTACTCTCTATTATGATGCCATTTTCGGTGTGGCAAGAGTGCTATAAAATGTTAGCTGCTGGTACTTGTCAGATCATGGTGATTTGTCATTTTTGTTGCATTTGATGTGTGCATTCTATAGGCATGAGGTCTACATGTGTTTTGAACTAAAACATACCCTCTTTATAGATGTGCAAGTATTGTATTTTTTGTGATCTATTTGGTGACTAGCACAAGCATGCAAACTAGGCTCCGTGATGTTCTTGTTTTCAGGGACTTAGGTTTTTGCAAAGTCCTTTTCCTGTTGTTATTTTGATGTCATGTAAACTTCATGCTACTGTGAGATCCATGCTTATTTTGGGATACTTCAAGAAGGATGTTTTGAACATGTGGTTATGCTCTATCCATCCATGCCCCTGGTTGAATTTATGGAGCGCTCTAGAAGGTCTTTTTCTTGCTCTACTTTTGCTATAAAATGTTCCTGGAAGATTGTTAACATGTTAATCAATGTTGCCATGGTTGTTGCTAGTGATCCATGCATCTTATGAACTTGCTCTTGCCATGAATAGCTTCATGAACATTTCATATTGCTATTGGTATGCTTATGTTGTCATTTAATGCTTTGGGTGAGTGGCATGAGCTCGCAAAGTTGCTATCATAAATATGTTTATGCCATGCTCTGTTTTTCTTCTAAGTCTGAGACTGTTAATAAAACTTGTTATGTTTACATGGGTGCCATCATATCTTCTGTGCCTTTTTGGCTCATGTTCAGTAAGGGACTTTTGTTCTATGCATTAAGTAGAATCATGCCATGCCTTTGTCTTCTATGATATGTTCCTGTAGCATGTTGTTTGCTTGCTCTAAACAATGCTTCCTGATGTTGTTTTTGACATGTTAGTATTTTCACTAAGTCTGTGAAGCTGATATCTTTTGCACTTTTGCCATGCTTGGTTGAACCTGTTCTTTTGTGATGTAGCCGTAGCTCAGTGTTCATGTTTTGTCAAGCATCTATTGTACATCACTGCCATATGCTTTGTTGCTATGTTGGAGTGTAGTAGCTTAGTTTCTTGTTGCATCCTAAGTGCTATCATGCTGTTAATTGCAGATTTGCGTCATTCTTGTTTTGCTTGCTGTTTGCAAACCGTGCATCCATTTCCGGTGACCTTTCTATCGATTTCAACCAAAATCATCTCATCTTTCCAGAGGCATACTTGGTTTGCCAAGTTGATGCCTTGATCATTCTCTCCCTTTCGGAGCACGCATGTGCATTGCATATCATATCTTGCATATCATGCCATGTATTGCTTCATGTTGCTCGACCTTTTGCCTGGTGTTTTGTTCCACTCTTGCCGCCTTAGATTCTGTCATACCGGTGTTATGTTCCTTGAGTTTGCGTTCTTTACGCGGTTGGGTGTTATGGGAACCCCTTGACAGTTCGCTTTGAATAAAACTCCTCCAGCAAGGCCCAACCTTGGTTTTAACATTTTCCACCTAAGCCTTTTCCCTTGGGTTTTTGCGAGCCCGAGGATCATCTTTATTTTAACCCCCCGGGCCAGTGCTCCTCTGAGTGTTGGTCCAAACTAGAGCACCGTACGGGACCGCCCCTTGGCAACTTGCGTTATGTTGGTACTTGTACGCTTAGCTTATCCGGTGTGCCCTGAGAACGAGATATGTGCAGATCCTATCGGGATTTGTCGGCACAGCCGGGTGGTCTTGCTGGTCTTGTTTTACCATTGTCGAAATATCTTGTAACCGGGATTCCGAGGCTGATTGAGTCTTTCCGGGAGAGCTTGTGATGTGCTAAGTTGGGACACCCCTGCAGGGTATAAACTTTCGAGAGCCATGCCCGCAGTTATGTGGCAGATGGGAATTTGTTAATATCCGGTTGTAGAGAACTTGACACTTAACTTAATTAAAATGAATCAACCGTGTGTGTAGCCGTGATGATCTCTTTTCGGCGAAGTACGGGAAGAGAACACGGTCTTGTGTTATGCTTGAACATAAGTAGTTTCAGGATCACTTCTTGATCACTTCTAGTTTCTCGACCGTTGTGTTGCTTCTCTTCTCGCTCTTATTTGCGTATGACCACCATATATTCTTAGTGCCTGCTGCAAATCCACCTCAGTACCTTCTCCTACCCATAAGCTTAAATAGTCTTGATCTCGCGGGTTTGAGATTGTTGAGTCCTTGTGACTCATGGATACTTCCAAACAGTTGCAGGTGCCGAGGATACCAGTGCAGGTGATGCTACCGAACTCAAGTGGGAGTTCCACGAGGATCTGGGTCATTACTATGTTTCTTTTCCTGATGATCAGTAGTGGAGCCCAGTTAGGATGATCGGGGATCTAGCATTTGGGGTTTATCTTCCTTTATTCGGATTTGACCGTAGTCGGTCTTTGAGTGTATTTGGATGATGTATGAATTATTATGTATTGTGTGAAGTGGCGATTGTAAGCCAACTCTTTGTCCCTTTCTTATTCATTACATGGGATTGTGTGAAGATTACCCCTCTTGCGACAAAACGACCATGCGACTATGCCTCTAAGTCGTGCCCCGAGACGTGGGAGATATAGCCGCATTGTGGGTGTTACAAGTTGGTAATCAGAGCCATCCCCTACTTAGGAGCCCCCTGCTTGATAGAATCGCTGACGTTGTTGAGTCTAGAACAAAATGTTTTGAGTCTTAGGATTATATATATTGGAGAGTAGGATTCTTTTTACTCCTCAGTCCCTTCGTCGCTCTGGTGAGACCTCCTGACGTAGACGTTTTGACTCTTCTCTCTTCAAATTTCACGAATTCTTTTTAGGATCATGCGGGTATCTTGGAATCGTTCTGATAGTCTTGTGACGAGAACATTGTTATTGGTGCTTCCTGACATTTAGGGGTTGTGGCAGTGTCCCGGGGAGTCGAGCTCCGAGGTGTTGTCGTCACAATTTTATCATTGCAGTTCTGGAATACCTGAGTTCGCCGACATCAAAAATATCTTTTATGCAGTTGTTGGTGAGATAACCTCGACGCCACCTAGTACTGGGGCGGGAGTTCGGGAGTATTGCCATAACTCGTATAACGGATGCTTTTTGAAGGATGAGGTACCTGATTTCCAAAGGTTTCTTGGTTATGTGTTGAAGGATGGATATAGCTGGATGTAGGAATTGTTAGTTTGGGTGAGATATTATGCTTCCCCTGTATCCCCAACACCTGATTGCATAACCAGAAAGTTTCGGGAGTTTTATAGGTGGGAATTCAAGTAGCTCTAGTATTTCTTCCCGCAGATATTTGGTTTGTGATTGGGTAATCCTTACCACTTATTTGTTCATATTCGTACCTTGTTGCTTTACTCATCTACCTTTATCTAAATGGCTTCTCAACCTAATGGACGTGTGATGATTTACTTTGGAATTCATTTGTTCATCCTTGTTCGAATGTTAAGACTTTATGTTGCAATTTTCTATCCATTGTTTCAGCTTGTCTATTTGCCTACCAAGATTCTAACGGATGTCACCCTCTTCAGGATGGCTCCTCCAACGCGTCAGAATCTGGACCGCAATGATGGGGATCAGTCAAACCCTCTGCCACCACCTCCACCTCCGGAGGCATGGCAAGCTGTCATGGCAGCCACCAACGCCAACACTCGGATGCTTTTGCAACTCTTGCAAGAGCGCAACCAAGTTCAAGGCGACCAAGGAAATCAAGGCCAAGGCAACAGTCGGCCTCAGTTTGCTACCCTCAACCAGTTCCTCGCAAACTAGCCGAAGTCCTTCTGCAACTGTGTCGAGGCCACAGACGCTATCGTGGAAACGTCACGACAGATGTCCTAGTGTGAGGACTTAGTCATGAGGCCAATGCATCTATGTGGTAGCTTGAGAGGGGTTGATCGGGACAAGAGACGTGGGACGGATCAACACACAAGACAAGGATATAGATAGCTTCAGGCCCCGGGAAACATCATCCGGTAATAGCCCTACATGCTATTTGTGGCTAGATCTCATTATGCTCATCAAGGAGACGTCGCATAAGCCGGCTCCCCTTTAGTTGTGTCTAGCCCTAGAGATTGTTTCTTGTTTTCTTCTCCCTCTTGGGGATCCATGCCCCTCTTATATATGTTGAAGGGGCGGGTTATATGACTAGTCCTAGTAGGATTAGGATTACTCTATTACAAGTGGAGTCCTAGTCTTGCTTCCTTTGTAGGAGAATATTCCTTATGCCTTCCTCATAAACCAGCCCACCATCATACGAACCGGCCTACTGGGCCTTGGGCCTTGTCATCCGTGTGGCCCGCCCGCCAGGTCACCAGTGAGTTGCAATGCTTGGCGGGTCATACATCCGGCCGGGTTACACCGCGGGGTATATCCCTGACAGACGCCGACGATTGGCTCGTGGACATCTGCAAGCATTTTAAATGTAGCAATGTCAGGCCTGAGGACTTTGTCAAGTTTGCTTCGTTTCAACTCAAGGACCAAGCTGCTGAGTGGTTTCAACAATACAAAGATTCCAGAGGAGGTCATGTGACTACCTGGGATGATTTACGCCGAGACTTCAAAGCTCATCACATCCCACCAAGTGTTGCTGAGAGCAAGCGTGAGGAGTTCCGCAATCTCAAGCAAGGCAGCATGTCCGTGTATCAATACAATATCCAGTTTCAGAAACTTACTCGCTTTGCTAGACAAGACGTTCCTGATGAAAAGAGTATGATCTATCAATTCAGAGGTGGCCTCAAAGAAGATCTGCAATTAGCTCTCGTGCTTCTTGAGCCGACCAAGTTCGATCAATTCTATAACATGGCACTAAAGCAAGAAGCTGATCAGCTCAAGTGTGAGTCTTCTAAGAAGAGAGTCATGGACGCAGTTCAGCCTTCTTCTTCCTCACAAGTGGCAGCTAAGCAACAGAAGTTCTGGTTGCCTCCTCTTCTGTTTCGCCAGCCCTACCAGCAGAAGAGCAAAGGTGGCAGTGGATATTCCCACCCACCCAACCCAGTCTATCAGAACAAAGCTTAGTCTCAAGCTCCAAGGTCAAGTGCTCCTTATCATCGTCCGCTCTCAGAGGTTACTTGCAACAAGTGTTAGCAGAAAGGGCACTATGCAAACAAATGCTTCAACCAAAGGCGCCTTCCGCCTCCCCCTCCTATGAGATCTTCTAGCAATGCAGTGGTCAAGCATAATCCCAAGCATGCTAAGGTGAACATGATGAACGCATCTCAGGCAGAGGATTCTTCAGAAGTGATCATGGGCAACCTTCCAATTAACTCTATCCCTACAAAAGTTCTTTTTGATACTGGTGCATCGCATTGTTTCATGTCAAGATCATTTGTTGCAAAGCATGACTTCATTTCGTAAATGTTGGAAAACCCATGGGAGTTGTTTCTCCGGGCTCTTCTATGAGGGCTACCATGATGATTCCGAATGTTCCCATCAAATGGGCGACTATAGATTTCAGTCTTCTCCAATGGTTCTTGGTGAGTCTGATGTTGATCTAATTCTCGACATGGACTGGCTTTCTAAGCACAAGGCTCAACTTAATTGTGCTGCCAGGGAAATTCAATTGACACACTCTTCTGAGGATGTGATCATCTATGCCGCTCATGACGAAACCATTCGACTGTTTTCTCTCAATGAGAAGGGCGATTGAATGCCATCTCTCAGGTTCTAGTCGTTTGTGAATATCAAGACGTCTTTCCAGAAGAGCTTCCGGGAATGCCTCCTCATCGGCCAGTTGAATTCGTTATCGATCTTGAGCCTGGTACGGAACCATTTGCAAGCGTCCTTACAAGCTTGGACTAGAGGAGTTGAAGGAATTGAAGAAACAACTCGATGAACAAGAGCGTATGGGTCTGATCAGACCGAGTTCACCTCCATGGGGTTGTGGTATTCTTTTTGTCCGGAAGAAGGATGGAACGGACCGACTCTGTGTCGACTACCGTCCATTGAACAAGAAGACAATTAAGAACAAGTATCCACTTCCCAACATCAATGAGCTATTCGAGCAACTGAAAGGTGCTAAAGTATTCTCCAAGCTTGACCTCCGTATGGGTTATCATCAGATTCACATTCATGAAGAAGATATCCCCAAGACAGCATTCATAACAAGCTATGGTTCTTATGAATATACTGTCATGTCTTTTGGCCTTGTTAATGCTCCTCCAATGTTCTCTCACATGATGAACTTCATCTTCAACCCTTACACAAACGATTTCATCCTGGTGTATCTCGATGATATCTTAGTCTTATCCAAGAATAAGGAGGATCATGCCAATCATTTGAGATTGCTGCTCGACAAGCTTAGAGAGTATCAATTCTATGCGAAGTTTTCCAAGTGTGAGTTCTGTCTTGACGAAGTTCTTTACCTTGGTCATATCATCTCCGCCAAAGGCATCACTGTAAATCCCGAGAAGGCGTCTGCAATTGTGAATTGGGAACCTCCTTAGAATGTCAAGCAGCTCCGCAGTTTCCTTGGACTTGCAAGCTATTGCCGAAGATTCGTTGAGAATTTCTCTAAGATTGCAAAGCCTCTTTGCAACCTCCTCCAGAAGCATGTCAAGTATGTCTGGACACCTGAATGTGATGTTGCTTTCAACACCCTCAAAGAGAACCTGGTCACAGCTCCTGTCTTGACTCCTCCTGACGAATCCAAGCCATTCGAAGTTTTCTGTGATGCTTCCTTGCAAGGTCTCGGCGCTGTGTTAATGCAAGATAAGAAAGTTGTGGCTTATACCTCTCACCAGTTGAAGCCCAATGAAAGGAACTATCCCACTCATGATCTTGAGTTGGCGGCAGTTGTCCATGCATTATTAACGTGGAGACATCTCTTGTTGGGAAGGAAAGTGGACATTTTCACAGATCATAAGAGCCTCAAGTACATCTTCACTCAACTCAACCTCAACTGCAGACAGACTCGATGGGTCGAAATGATTCAAGAATACAATCCGAGTATTGAATATACTCCAGGTAAGGCCAATGTCATTGCAGATGCTTTGAGCAGGAAGGCTTACTGCAACAGCTTAATTCTCAAGCCCTTCCAACCGGACCTTTGTGAAGCTTTCCGCAAACTGAACCTCCAAGTTGTTCCTCAAGGCTTTCTTGCCAACCTTCAAGTCCCTCCTACTTTGGAAGATCAAATTCGTGAGGCACAACTTCTGGATACCATGGTGAAGAAGGTGAAACATGGGATTGCCAAGAGCCAACCCAAATACAAGTGCTATCGCATTGATGACAAAGACACTCTATTCTTCGAGGACCGGATTGTGGTTCCTAAAGGTGATCTAAGGAAAGTCATTATGAAGGAGGTGCACAATTCCCTTCTGTCCATTCATCCTGGAAGTACGAAGATGTACCATGACCTCAAGCAGTCGTATTGGTGGACTCGAATGAAGCGAGAAATTGCTCAATTCGTGAATGAATGTGATGTCTGCCGAAGGGTGAAAGCAGAACACCAACGACCAGCTGGTCTCCTCCAACCTCTTGCTATTCTAGAATGGAAGTTTGACCATATCAGAATGGAAGTTTGACCATATTGAAATGGACTTCGTGACTGGATTTCCCAAGTCCAAGCGTGGAAATCATGCGATTTTTGTTGTCATTGACAAGCTTGCAAAAGTGGCTCATTTCCTTCCAATCAAAGAATCTATCACAGCAGCTCAGTTGGCAGAGCTATACACCTCCAGGATTGTCTCCTTGCACGGCATTCCGCAATTGATCTCCTCAGACCGCGGAAGCATTTTCACTTCTAAGTTCTGGGACTCCTTCCAGAAGGCAATGGGCTCCAACATTCGCTTCAGCACAACTTTCCATCCTCAAACAAGTGGCCAAGTCGAGCGAGTAAATCAAATCCTTGAAGATATGCTCAGGGCTTGTGTCATCTCCTTCGGTATGAAGTGCGAAGATTGTCTTCCATATGCTGAGTTCTCCTACAACCATAGCTTCTGTTGGGGATATAGCTATCAGTTATGACCCGCCCAGGAGGGGCCAGGTCAGTCCCAATGACTGGTCACAAAGGAAGCCCAGTAAACATTCAAGGAAATAGTCTATTAAGGCTTATAGAAGGCCTAAGACCAGAGGAGGCTTAAGGCCCAATATTGTAAACCACTGTATGTAAGGAAAGACTTGTAAGGAAAGGCATGTAAGAGAAGTCACCGAGCCAGACACGCTTTATGAGCCGGCCGGGACTCTGTAGGCCGCCAGGTGTCAACCTGTGTATATAAGGGGACGGCCCGGTGGCGGCTTAGGGCAAGAAACAGAAGACCGATAACCAAGCCGGCGGATTAGCCTCTTGGTGATCGAAACCCCAACAATTCCAACACAACTAGACGTAGGCTTTTACCTTCATCGTAAGGGGTCGAATGTTGGAAATATGCCCTAGAGGCAATAATAAATTGATTATTATTATATTTCCTTGTTCATGATAATCGTTTATTATCCATGCTAGAATTGTATTGATAGGAAACTCAGATACATGTGTGGATACATAGACAACACCATGTCCCTAGTAAGCCTCTAGTTGACTAGCTCGTTGATCAATAGATGGTTACGATTTCCTGACCATGGACATTGGATGTCGTTGATAACGGGATCACATCATTAGGAGAATGATGTGATGGACAAGACCCAATCCTAAGCATAGCACTAGATCGTGTAGTTCGTATGCTAAAGCTTTTCTAATGTCAACTATCATTTCCTTAGACCATGAGATTGTGCAACTCCCGGATACCGTAGGAGTGCTTTGGGTGTGCCAAACGTCACAACGTAACTGGGTGGCTATAAAGGTACACTACGGGTATCTCCGAAAGTGTCTGTTGGGTTGGCACGAATCGAGACTGGGATTTGTCACTCCGTGTGACGGAGAGGTGTCTCTGGGCCCACTCGGTAGGACATCATCATAATGTGCACAATGTGATCAAGGAGTTGATCACGGGATGATGTGTTATGGAACGAGTAAAGAGACTTGCCGGTAACGAGATTGAACAAGGTATCGGGATACCGACGATCGAATCTCGGGCAAGTATCGTATCGCTAGACAAAGGGAATTGTATACGGGATTGATTAAGTCCTTGACATCGTGGTTCATCCGATGAGATCATCATGGAACATGTGGGAGCCAACATGGGTATCCAGATCCCGCTGTTGGTTATTGACCGGAGAGTCATCTCGGTCATGTCTGCAAGTCTCCCGAACCCGTAGGGTCTACACACTTAAGGTTCGGTGACGCTAGGGTTATAGAGATATAAGTATGCGGTAACCCGAAAGTTGTTAGGAGTCCCGGATGAGATCCCGGATGTCACGAGGAGTTCCGGAATGGTCCGGAGGTAAAGAATTATATATAGGAAGTGCTATTTCGGCTATCGGGACAAGTTTCGGGGTCACCGGTATTGTACCGGGACCACCGGAAGGGTCCCGGGGGTCCACCGGGTGGGGCCACCTGCCCCGGGGGCCACATGGGCTGTAGGGGGTGCGCCTTGGCCTACATGGGCCAAGGGCACCAGCCCCTAGAGGCCCATGCGCCAAAGGGACAAGAGGAGGGGAGAGTCCTAAAGAGGGAAGGTACCTCCGAGGTGCCTTGGGGAGGATGGACTCCTCCCCCCCTTGGCCGCACCCTTCCTTGGAGGAAGGGGCAAGGCTGCGCCCTCCCCCTCTCCCTTGGCCCTATATATAGTGGGGGGAAGGGAGGGCAACCATACCCAAGCCCTGGCGCCTCCCTCTCCCTCCCATGACACATCTCCCTCCTCCCGCAGCGCTTGGCGAAGCCCTGTTGGAATCCCGCTACTTCCACCACGCCGTCGTGCTGCTGGATCTCCATCAACCGCTCCTTTCCCCTTGCTGGATCAAGAAGGAGGAGACGTTACTGCTCCGTACATGTGTTGAACGCGGAGGTGCCGTCCGTTCGGCGCTAGGATCATCGGTGATTTGGATCACGACGAGTACGACTACATCAACCCCGTTCTCTTGAACGCTTCCGCGCGTGATCTACAAGGGTATGTAGATCCACTCCTCCCTCGTTGCTAGATGACTCCATAGATTGATCTTGGTGACACGTAGGAAATTTTGAATTATTGCTACGTTCCCCAACATCAAACTAGTATAAAACCTCTTGTGTCCTTTGTCCCGATTAACCCCTTCAAGCTTCCTAGTTGCGATGGCCCTACGACTAAGTCCTTTTGCTAGGACATCTGCCATGACAATTCCACGATAGTTGGCGCCCACCGTGGGGCCAGCGCACGGTGGATTTGAGTTCTTGAAGGGCAACTTCGAAGGGCTCAAGGGATACGTTGTGGGCCGGATGACCAAGCGTTGTCGCGGCAAGCTCTACATCGACGACGAAGGTTGGGGCCCCGAGGCCGGCTCAATTGAGTACGGGTACCGGGTCCCCTTCGGCGGGATTCATGTCTTCATCGGCCAGATCAGCGAATCAGGCCCTGAGCCGGACATCTGCACCAACATCATCGAGACGGCTCAGCGCGCGAGACCCGCCCGGGCCCGACCCGCCGTAAAACGTGTCTTTGTGGGCTGCATCCATGGAGGTGAATACTCGGAAGGATCAGTGGATGGCGGTGAGACGACCATCTATTCTGACGCTATGTCATCAACAGGCGAGACAGACTCGTTATATCAGCTGCATGATGGCATGCTTGGGGGCTGTTCCGATGGCAGCAGTATTCCGGACCCCTTTGAGCCGCTGAATCGAGCTGGAGTCTTCATGGCAGGCACCCAGCCCAGGAAGAACTCCACGGCTACGGCAGCGACGACCACCTGGTCAGTAGCGGCCGGGTCAAGAGACCCCGCGCGCCCCCGGCTCAGGTACTAATGGACCTCATGGATAAGCTGACGACCCTATTGATTGCCGTGGTGGAACCGGCGGACAAGGTTCAACATGATGCGGAGGTGGCACAGGTGCGCGAAGAGATGGCGCAGGTCAAGGAAAACTTAGCGGCTGAAGAGGCCAGGATGGCTGCGGAGCGGGCGGCTTTGGACGCTCATGCTCAGCAGCTTCAAGAGGAGACTTTCTGGCTCTCGGTGGATCTGAACGCGTCAAACGAGGTTGAGGGAGTCCTGGATTAGGGGGTCTCCGGACAGCCGGATTATATCCTTTGGCCGGACTGTTAGACTATGAAGATACAAGATTGAAGACTTCGTCTCATGTCCGGATGGGACTCTACTTGGCGTGGAAGGCAAGCTAGGCAATACAGATATGTGTATCTCCTCCTTTGTAACCGACCTTGTGTAATCCTAACCCTCTCCGGTGTCTATATAAACCGGGGGGTTTTAGTCCATAGGACACAACAACTACAACATACGATCATACCATAGGCTAGCTTCTAGGGTTTAGCCTCTCTGATCTCGTGGTAGATCTACTCTTGTACTACCCATATCATCAATATTAATCAAGCAGGACGTAGGGTTTTACCTCCACCAAGAGGGCCCGAACCTGGGTAAAACATCGTGTTCCCTGCCTCCTGTTACCATCCGCCTTAGACGCACAGTTCGGGACCCCCTACCCGTGATCCGCCGGTTTTGACACCGACATTGGTGCTTTCATTGAGAGTTCCTCTGTGTCATCGCCGTTAGGCTTGATGGCTCCTATTATCATCGATAGCGATGCGGTCCAGGGTGAGACTTTTCTCCCCGGACAGATCTTCGTGTTCGGCGGCTTTGTACTGCGGGCCAATTCGCTTGGCCATCTGTAGCAGATTGAAAGTTACGCCCCTGGCCACCAGGTCAGGTTTGGAAGCTTAAACTACACGGCCGATATCCGCGGAGACTTGATCTTCGACGGATTCAAGCCTCTGCCTTGCGCGTCACGCGGTCGCGATGAGTACGATTTAGCTCTACCATCGGATAGTGTTAAGATCGCACCGACAGCCGCTTCGACCCTCAATTCGGAGATAGTTGCGCCTTCCGCGGACGGGTGGATGGACCCCACCGTGGAAGCCTTACCCTTAGCGGCGTTCGAGCCGAACATCGACCTTACCTTGCACGAGAGCCGTGTTGTTAAAACTGCCGGATCCTTCTCCGGCCACGGACTCCGAGCCGCCTGCGCCGTTCCTATCGAATCCGATTGGGCGCCGATCATGGAGTTTACCTCCGCGGATATTTTTCAGCACTCGCCCTTTGGCGACATGCTGAACTCATTAAGGTCTCTCTCCTTGTCAGGAGGATCCTGGCCGAACTATGTCCGGCAGGACTGGGATGCGGACGACGAAGAAATTCGCGACCCACCCACCACCCACTTAGTAGCCACTGTCGATGACTTAACCGACATGCTCGACTTCGACTCCGAAGACATCAATGGTATGGACGACGATGCGGGAGATGAAGAGGAACCACTGCCCACAGGGCACTGGACGCCCACTTTACCACATGACGTATACATGGTAAACACACCAAAAGAAAATGACGACGAGGAACAGAAGGATGCAACGAAGGGTTGTCCCCTCGAGAAGCAGTCAAAGCGGCGGCGTAAGCGCCACCCCAAATCCCGCCTCGGTAGAAACAACGATCATGCAGACCCAGCGTTAGAGCAGGGTGAACCATTGCCGGACCACGGCAACACGGAGAATCAAACCGAACAACCCAATTCTGTCAAAGATAATAGTCCGGATGACATAACACCGGACAGACACCCGGAGCAACAGAATGCCCATCAAAGGCTTGTTGCCACCACGAGGAGTCTAAAAAAGCAGAAGCAAATGCTCAAGGCTGCACAAGACACACTCCAAATCAGATGGAGCAAAGTACTCAACACAGCAGCGAAGTATGGTGGTAATCGCCCCACCAAGAGCTACCCGAAGCGGAAGTTGCTACCTGAATTCGATGAGGAGGCCTTAGATCCCCCGCAACCAAAAATTAAAACGGCCACCTGGCCGGATAGACGACCTCACGGCCAACATAGAGTGGCAAGCAATGCCGCACATAAGCCAATATGCGATCCACGCGAGGGCTCGCATCAAAAGGACGGCACAACCAGATCCATCTATGGACCCCGCAGGCGCGCTCTAGCATACGATGCAACACAACAAACATCTGAACACTACGGTACACCTAGATACAGGGGTGCCGCACACCCCCTATGTTTCACCGACGAGGTACTGGACCATGAATTTCCAGAGGGATTCAAACCCGTAAACATAGAGGCATACGACGGAACAACAGACCTCGGGGTCTGGATTGAGGACTATATCCTCCATAACCATATGGCTCGAGGAGATGATCTCCACGCCATTAAGTATTTACCCCTCAAACTCAAAGGGCCAGCTCGGCACTGGCTTAAAAGCCTCCTCGAAAGCTCCATTGGAAGCTAGGAAGAGCTCGAAGACGCTTTTCGGGCAAATTTTCAAGGGACTTATGTCCGACCTCCGGACGCGGACGATTTGAGTCATATAGCTCAACAGCCCCAAAGCTTTGGAACAGGTTTCTTACTAAAAAGAACCAAATAGTTGACTGTTCGGACGCCGAAGCCTTGGCAGCTTTTAAGCATAGCGTCCGTGACGAATGGCTCGCCAGACACCTCGGCCAAGAAAAGCAGAGAACAATGGCAGCATTAACAAGCCTCATGACCCACGTTTGCGGGGGTGAGGATAGCTGGCTAGCCAGATGCAGCACCAGCGACCCTAGTACATCCGAAGTTAGAGATGGAAACGGGAAATCACGGCGCAACAACAATAACAAATGCCAGAATAAAGAAGACAGCACGAAGAGCACGGCAGTAAACGCCAGATTCAAAAGCTCTCAGCCAAGTCAGCAAAAGCCGCCCTCTAAAGGCGCCAGAGACGAACTGTCCAGCCTAAACAAAATTCTAGACCAAGTATGTCAGATCCATAGCACCCCAGTAAACCTGCTAATCATACCCACAGAGAATGTTGGGTCTTCAAGCAGTTCGGCAAGCTCAACACCGTACACAAGGGGGAGGATACACCAAGCGAAGACGAGGATGAGCCTCTCAAGCAAGACACTGGGGAACAAAAGAAATTTCCACCAGAAGTCAAAACAGTAAACGTATTACACGTGATAAAGAGGAAAAACAAAGCGACACTCCCAGATAAATATGCCCAAGGGCCTATCACCGCGGAGTCATGCCACTGGTCGTTTCAACCGATCACTTTTGACCATCGGGATTACTCAGCAAGTATCCAGCGTGCAGGATGGGCTGCCCTGGTATTAGACCCAATAATTGACGGATACCACTTTACAAGAGTCCTGATGGACGGTGGCAGCAGTTTAAACCTGATATACCAGGATACAATCCGCAAAATGGGGATAGACCCAGCGAAAATTTGCCACAGCAACACTACCCTTAAAGGAGTAACGCCAGGCCCAGGGGCTCATTGCACGGGCTCCCTGCTACTAGAGGTTATATTCGGCTTCCCTGATAACTTCCGTAGCGAAAATTTAACATTCCACATTGCTCCGTTCCAAAGTGGCTTTCAAGCACTACTTGGACGCGAAGCTTTCGCTCGCTTTAATGCAATACCGCATTACGCTTCCCTTACGCTTAAGATGCCCGGTCCACGTGGCATCATTATAGTGAATGGAAATATTAAGTGATTCCTGCGCGCCGAAGAGAGTGCGAGTGCCTTGGCAGCCACACACTAAAAAGGGCCTCACCAGCTAAAGCATTTAATAGGTCGTCAAGACCACAGACACGGTTAGACGAGTCCGGCGCAACTATATGTAACTCACATAGGTTTGATAAGCCACACCCCTATTACAAATACAAGGGGCTTAATGCGCGCAGACAAGTGGCAATTTTTTACTCATCTTGAATTATACATGGTTTCCTCAAACCTACCTTTTCGCACGACAAATTTTCACCTAAGTTTCTCTCTTTTACATATGACCATCATGCTACACCCGTCTAGGATACGGCACAACGGAGACACAGGCGCATACGTGCAGCAGGGACCCGCTCCAAGGATTCTTTTTAGATTAAGACCCTGCGTAAACCTTTTTTACTGTCTCTTGTTGATATACATCCCTCGGATTCTCAAATACAAGTGAGAAGGATGCTGACGTCTTGGCATGTGGCCACGTCAGAATAAACGCCCGTACCTGGACACAAGGGCCTTCTTACAAAGGGCACTATTTAGGCCCGGTTTATACCATAAAGACCGAATACCTTAGGGAGTGTTCGGCGTCCCGAGTTTGGCCTTATATGCATCAGCTCCGAATCATGTCTTTGCTCCAATGTTGGGTTTGCCCGGCTCCTATGTTTTGGTACCTTACGTTCTGCTCTATCGGCTAAGGTAGCACTAGGAGAACTACTGCGATTGTGCCCCGGGTCATCCGGACGAGCACCTCAGTAGAGAAAGCCGAAAACTGACTGTCATGATATAGCATGAGACTGGTCAACCACTCGATGACCTATCGGAATGTTAGAATTCCTCCGCCTTAACGAAGGGCCGTTTCCCGGCCAGGCATGTACGCACCCCGAATTCGGGAGAGTGCGGAGCCAACAGGGGCTATATAGTAGCCCCACCATCAAACTCCTATGGCTAAGTGAAAGTGTTAAAGCATTATAGTCCGGTTGCCTCATTCGCTGTGCTATCACCTCATTAATAGGACCAAGACGTTGGGTTAAGTGTGAACACGCATCTTCTGCGAACACCTCCACATTATATGTGTGGGGGCTGAAGCCGACGACTGCAATCTTTCAGGTTATACACATGTATACATAAACGGCCGCATAGGAGGCACCATATTACTTTCAGGCAAAAGTATAAACACAGCCTTAATAACTTTCATAAAAACATTGTGTTTACAATGGGAATACATGTCACTCAAACATAATATTCTTCGAGCACTGGGCCTCTATCAAACGAGCACCCTCGAGAACCTCTTCGAAATAGTGCTCGGCAGCCACTCGGCCTATGGCCGAACCCTGCGCCGCAACAGTGGTAGCATCCATCTCCGCCCAGTATGCTTTAACACGGGCAAGGGCCATCCGCGAGCCTTCTATGCACGCCGACCTATTCATCGCATTGATGCACGGCACCACACCAAGGAACTGCTGCACTAAGCTGAAATAGTTGTTCGGCTTCGGCTTTTCCGGCCATAGCTAATCCACGACAGACCTCATGGCGAGTCCGGACAACCTATTTAGTTCGGCCCATTCGGCTAGCTGATCAGTCAATGGAAGCGGACACTCTAGAACGTTGAATTGCGACCAGAACAGCTTGTCCACTTCACGATCTGTTTGACCTTGGAATTATTTGGCCGCATCGGCAGCGCTCGCCGCCAAGTCCATATATGCGTCCGCCGAACTCCACAGCCGATCCAGAGGGGCATACCGTGGATCTCCGAACTTCCTCCATAGCATGAAGGGCTGCCCAACTGCAATATCCCCGGCTTCATGCAGCTCCTCCTTCTTCGCTCTCATAGCAGAGCGGGTGTCTTTGTTCGCCATCATGGCCTTTTCAAGGTCCGTTGCCTTCGCTCGGTTTTCTTTTTCAAGGAACTGGCAACGGTCGGCAGTGTCTTTTAATTCTACGGCCATCTTGGCCATCTTCTATTTGCTCTCGCAATGTGCGGCCTTCTCGGCTTTCAACTCTTCGGCCGCCTTCAAAGCAGCCGCATTACTAATCCTTGCTTGTTCTTTGGCTCGGGAAAGTTCCGCCCGCAAGGTTTCCACGGTGGCAGCTCCATCTGCAGTCACAACATATTAAAGATACTGGCATCATGCTGCTCTTACTATGTGGCATTCACCAGAAAATAACACTTACCCTGCGCCTCGTCAAGCCTCTTGTTAACAAGCTCGATGTCGGCATCCGCCGCATCCAGTTCGGCAAACTCATGAGTCCGGCTAGCCACCGGAGCTCCCACTACCTGCACATTAAAGCGGTATGGTTATTGCCTGGGACTACGATCCTCTGTTTGCCGCCGTTCTCGGCAACAACCAGAGTCTCAGGGGCTACTATCTACATAGGGCACACCTAAAAATGTGTGGTACCATCACAAATGTACATCATTTTACGTACCTCAAAGCCCGTCAGTAGACTCATAAAGGCACCATGCAACCTGCTTTCGACGGATGAGATCCTTTCCATCACCGTACCCATCAAGGTACGGTGTTCTTCTGAGATGGCCGCTCGCTCCAACAGCTCTCTCAGCACGTCCGACCGCATACCAGTCGGTGCCGGACTCTTTTGTTTTCTCTCTTCGAGAGCCGGACGCTGGGGACTTCGGGTGACTATAGGATTATCTTCTGGCCTCACCAGATCCGGAGAGGCCCTCCGTGACAACACTTCAAGGTCGCCCGCTTCTTGAGCGGAGGAGTTCGGCGGAGGCGTTTCGCTCTCTATCATCTCCGGAAGAAGATCCCCTGAAGACGAGCTCTGCTGAGAAGGGCTATGATCCGAACTGCAATAAATACTTCGGTTATTTTCCTCAGAGGTAAGGTAGTGTATCTCCACTATTAAAGTACTTTTTGATTACTTACAGCTCGTTGGAGGGCTGATCCCCGCGCGGACTTTGTGCGGCAAGAGCACCCTCCAAGGCAGGACCCTCTGGTGGAGATTTCTTCTCCTGCATGGAAACCTTGGTTTCCGGATCTTCAGAGGTAGTCCTCTTCCTTCCCCGGGGTGAGAGAATGTCCGATTCCTCCCCTCGGTTATCCTCCTCACGGAGGCGCTCGTTCCCTCGGTCGGAATAAGTAGCGATGGAGGCCCGCTTTTGCCCTCATTATTCCCCCCTTTGTCTTCCTTTGAGGGCTCTGGGCAAGGTGCTAGCTCAAGCATCTTTTCCAGTACCGGATTTTCCAAACGCTCAGGAAGGGGGGCCAACACAGAATCATCTTCGCCTTTGTTATCCAGTCCTGGTCAAAGAGCAATTTCTCAGAATAACGTCATGATAAATGAAAGACGGTGTGTTCGGCTAGAGGATAACTTACTTGGTCGGCAGTGTGGTTGCTGCTCAGGCCCACGTCCTCGGTAGTATCCGGACACTCTATTTGGGATCCGAAGAATGATTTGTACATCTCCTCGTGTGTCAGGCCGAGGAAATTCTGGATAGTACGCGGCCCTTCTGGGTTGAACTCCCACATGCGGAGGGGCCGGCGTTTGCAAGGCTGGACTCGACGAACCAGCATGACTTGCGCCACCATAATCAAATTGAAATCTCCTTCGAAGAGATTTTGGATGCGGCTTTGCAGTACAGGCATGTTGGCAGGACCCCAGCTCAGCCCTCTGCTAATCCATGACATCAGTTGTGGTGGAGGGCCTGAGCGGAAAGCAGGGGCAGCCACCCACTTGGCACTTCTGGGAGCTGTGATGTAAAACCACTCCTGTTGCCATAATCCGGACACCTCTGGAAAGGAACCTTTGGGCCACGGAGCTCCTGCTATCTTGCTTATTAATGCGCCTCCGCATACTGCATACTGCCCCTCGACCATGTTTGGCTTCACGTCAAAGGTCTTGAGCCACAGGCCGAAGTGAGGGGTAATGCGGAGGAAGGCCTCACATACGACAATGAATGTCGAGATGTGGAGAAAGGAGTCCGGGGATAGATCGTGGAAATCTAGCCCGTAATAAAACATCAACCCCCTAACTAAGGGATCCAGAGTGAGGCCTAGTCCTCGGAGGAAGTGGGAGATGAACACGACATCTTCGTTGGGTTTAGGAGTAGGGACGACCTGCCCTCGGGCGGGCAGCCGATGCGAAACCTCGGCGGTCAGGTATCTGGCCTCCCTCAACTTCTTGATGTCTTCTTTCGTAACAGAGGAGGGCATCCATCGGCCTTGAAGGCTAGATCCGGACATGATTGAAGGTCCGGAGCACCTGACCTAGGCTTTGGGTGTTAGAACTCGAGGCGGGGGAAGGATTCGATTAAGCACGGGAGGGAAAAAGTAAAAGCCTTGCCCCTTTATAAAGAGGGTGAATATGAAGCGTCCTCTCCGTAGCCGTTTAGGACTTGCCTATAATCTAGGAGTCCTAGACACGGTTGGGTTACCCACGCCCATATTGATGAGAATCCCGTAATAAGGGGACACGATCTCTGCTTTGACGAGACGTGTCAAAAAACTGCCTCGCGTTATGTGCGGGGCTAGATAAAGGAAACGGTTCGAATAATCACCGGGCCATGGCATAATGTCGTGTTGCCAAAACAAGTCCGCAAAATTAGATTTGCGGAAATATTATTCTCTCTATGGTGGTATGTGGAACTTATTTTGCAGGGTCGGACACTATCCTTGTATTCAAATTCTTCTGTGATGTATTCGGAGGAGGAACCCGCCTTGCAATGCCGAAGACAATACTGCGCGCCGGACTCATCGTCATTGAAGCCTGGTTCAGGGGCTACTGAGGGAGTCCTGGATTAGGGGGTCTCCAGACAGCCGGATTATATCCTTTGGCCGGACTGTTAGACTATGAAGATACAAGATTGAAGACTTCGTCTCGTATCCGGATGGGACTCTACTTGGCATGGAAGGCAAGCTAGGCAATACGGATATGTGTATATCCTCCTTTGTAACCGACCTTGTGTAACCCTAACCCTCTCCGGTGTCTATATAAACCGGGGGGGGGGGGGGTTAGTCCGTAGGACACAACAACTACAACATACAATCATACCATAGGCTAGCTTCTAGGGTTTAGCCTCTCTGATCTCGTGGTAGATCTACTCTTGTACTACCCATATCATCAATATTAATCAAGCAGGACGTAGGGTTTTACCTCCATCAAGAGGGCCCGAACCTGGGTAAAACATCGTGTTCCCTGCCTCCTGTTACCATCCGCCTTAGACGCACAGTTCGGGACCCCCTACCCGAGATCCGCCGGTTTTGACACCGACAA
>NC_041386.1:436773798-436782479 GCF_002162155.2 Triticum dicoccoides
ACAACATACAATCATACCATAGGCTAGCTTCTAGGGTTTAGCCTCTCTGATCTCGTGGTAGATCTACTCTTGTACTACCCATATCATCAATATTAATCAAGCAGGACGTAGGGTTTTACCTCCATCAAGAGGGCCCGAACCTGGGTAAAACATCGTGTTCCCTGCCTCCTGTTACCATCCGCCTTAGATGCACAGTTCGGGACCCCCTACCCGAGATCCGCCGGTTTTGACACTGACAGAGGTCATGAGGAGAAGCCATCAGAAAACTCAATCACGTCTACCTCTGACGCTCGATCCTAGGAACCTTTTCCATGCACCTGGGGCCAGTCCAAGTAACCCGCCGGAAGCAAATCGGATCACGACACCCGGAGCACCGCTTCAGCCGCGGGCCATGGAACCACCTCGCATGTATACCGCTCTGCCTCATTATGCGCCAACACCACCGGGTCACTTCTCCAATCCTTTGGAAAACCTGATTGCTATGTCAGATCGTTTGGCGGCTCTCCCGATGGAAGGCGACTCTCCGACAGCAGTCGAAACACGAAGGGTGAGGGAGCTTCTTCAGACAGCTCTAGCACAGCAGGATGCGTACTCTTACAGTCGAGATAGAATCCATTCAACCCCTCGCCCGAGCCGGAGCCCGGGCTATAGCAGGCATATGGACTCAGCTGATATGTCAAGCAACGCTCAACGCCGCACCCAACCGTGCAGACATGAGCTGGTGCAGGCGGGAGCCCTTAACTTAGCGGATCAGGAGAGGATCCGACAAGAGGCTGAGCGGGCGGTTCAATTGGCGGCTGAGTAGGTGGCTCATCAAACTTTTCCGGTTTATCCAGCAACATCTGTTGAGGCAGGAGTAGCCACAAGGACCGGAGGCGTTCCTTACTTGGTGCCGGCTATACGTAATGAGCGCTTACCTAAAGACTTCAAGGGGTCTCATAAAGTGCCTAACTACACGGCTGATTTGCAGCCTGGGGCATTGATTGAGAGTTACGAGATGGCAATGGAGCTTTTGGAGGTCAGCGATGCATCAATGGCTAAGTACTTCACCATGATGTTGGATGGAACAGCTCGCACTTGGTTGAAAGGGTTGCCGCCCAATTCCATCGGCTCATGGGCAGAGTTGAAGGCCCGGTTCATTCAAAACTTCAAAGACACACGTAAGCAACCTATGTCAATCGTGAACTTGACTAACTATAAGCAAGAGGAAGGAGGGTCCACAACCCATTGGGTGCGCCGGGTCAAGGAGATAATACATTCATCTGATAAGATGGATGCTGGTTCGGCAGTCTTAATGTTGGAGAAAAATTACCGTTTTGAACCTCTGAAGCAGAAGCTGGGGCGGCTCAAGCGTGACTGCAATGACATGGGCCAGTTGATGGCGGCTCTGGTCAAGTATGCTGATTCTGACAATACCAAGGATCCCTTGTCTGATGAGGAGAAAACAGGGAAGGGAAAGAAGAACGACAATGGCAAGGGTCGCCAGCATAACCCGGCAAATCAAGGAGGTAACAAACGTAAGGAAGACGAATTTGTGGCTAATACCAATGCACGTGGCAACAATCAACGGCGCAAGGGTAGGCAACCCCCTCGGTCAGGCGGGTCAGGTCCCACCCTCGAGCAACTATTGAATGAACCTTGCCCAAGACACGGCACTCGGGAGAAGCCATCAACCCATCTGTGGAAGGACTATACGATCATGAAGGCATTTAAAAATTCAAACGCATTTGATGGAAGTCACGGGCCTAGCGGCGGTTCAGGCGGAGGCGACTTTCATGGCCCGGGCACCGGTTCAGGTGGAGGCGGTTTTCACGGTCAAGGCCATACAAGTAACCAGGGAGGTTACAATCAACAACCCGGCCAAGGCAATCAGCAGTAACAGTCCAGATATCAGAGCAACCCAAAACAGTTGAATAGTGGGCAGTACCATGTATTTACCACTAGTTTATGCAAGAGGGACCATAAGCTTCATAAGAGGGCTGTCAATGTTGTTGAGCCGGCGATACCACGTTATTTGAGGCGGTCTGAATAGCCTATAGTGTGGAGCAGAGAAGATCATCCTCCCCGGGTTGACAATCCGGGTCACTTAGCCTTAGTAGTGGCACCTCAGGTTGGTGGATATAAATTCACTAAAGTGCTCATGGATGGAGGTAGTAGCATCAACATCCTCTACTATGAGACGTTCCGTCGGATGGGGTTGACTCCTAAGAGTCTTAAGCAATCCAATACTATTTTTCACGGTGTTGTACCTGGCAAGTCAGCATACCCAGTTGGTAAGATTGAACTGGAAGTAGCCTTTGGGGATGAATATGATTCCAGGGCAGAGAAGTTAACTTTTGAGGTGGGTAAGATCAAAAGCCCATATCATGCTCTGTTTGGACGGCCGGCTTACGCCAAGTTCATGGCTCGGTCGTGTTATGTATATCTATAGCTCAAGATGCCGGGTTATAAGGGCACCATTACAGTGCATGGAAGCCAGAAAATAGCCCTGGAGTGTGAAGAAGGAGATGCTGCAAATGCTGAGTCTGTTTGTGCAACAGAGGAGTTAAAGTTTTATAAAGATAATGTTGACCTGGCAGACATGACGTCGTTAAAGAAGCCAACAACAGAGCATGATCCGGTGTTGAAATTCAAATTAGCTGATGACACCAAGACGGTTGATTTTGTGCCCGGCGACTCATCTAAGTAGTTCATCATTAGTGCCAACTTGGATCCAAAATAGGAAAGCGCGCTCATCGAGTTCATCCGTGAGAACCGGGACATCTTTGCATGGAAACCTTCTGATATGCGGGGTGTCCCGAGAGAACTCGCTGAGCACACTCTCAATATTGATCCGAAGTTTAAGTCGGTCAGACAGTTTCTCCAGCGGTTTAACAAGGAAAGACACAAGGCCATTGGAGAAGAGGTGGCCCGGCTCTTGGCGGCCGGGTTCATTGTGGAAGTTTTTCACCCAGAGTGGTTGGCCAACCCGGTGCTTGTACTCAAGAAGAACGGCACCTGGCGTACGTGTGTGGATTACACCGATTTAAACAAAGCTTGTCCAGCTAACCCTTTTGCTCTCCCTCCTATTGATCAGATCATTAATGCTACGGCGGGTTGCGCGCGTTTGAGTTTTCTGGATGCTTATTCAGGTTATCATCAGATCAAGATGGCAGTCAAGGACCAGGAGAAGACATCCTTCATCACTCTGTTTGGAGCCTTCTGCTATCTGTCTATGCCTTTTGGGCTTAAGAGTGCCCAGGCGACTTATCAATGGTGTATGCAGAATTGCCTTCACAATCAGATTGGGTGTAATGTTCATGCTTATGTGGATGATATAGTGGTGAAGTCCAGAAAAGAGGAAACCTTAGTAACAGATCTGAAGGAGACCTTTGATAACCTCCGGGTCTACAATATGATGCTTAACACGGCTAAGTGTGTTTTTGGAGTCCCCGCTGGCAAACTCTTGGGTTTTTTGGTATCTAATAGAGGTATTGAAGCTAACCCGGAGAAAATTAAGGCAATCACCTCCCTGGCTAAACCAGTGTGCATCAATGACGTTCAACGGCTGGCGAGTCACGTCGCTTCTTTCAGTCGGTTCATAAGACGGTTAGGGGAGAAGGCAATGCCTTTGTATCGGATGATGAAAAAGATGGATGATTTTATTTGGAGAGATGCTGCAAACTCTGCCTTTGAGGATCTGAAGAAACAACTTGCTAAGCCACCGGTTCTTGTTGCTCCAGTTGAGAAAGAGCCGCTATTGTTATATATAGCCGCTAACACATGAACTGTTAGTGTGGCAATTGTGGTGGAACGCAAGGAGGCTGGCAAGGAACATCCGGTCCAACGGCCGGTTTACTACGTTAGTGAGGTGTTGATTGAGTCTAAACAAAGATGTCCACATTGGCAGAAACTCATATATGGGGTATTCATGGCAAGCTAGAAGCTCAAACATTACTTTCAAGGTCATCCAATCACTGTGGTTAGCTCTGCTCCGTTGGGAGACATCATTCAAAATAGAGAAGCCACTGGACGAGTCACCAAGTGGGCCATTAAACTTGGGTATCATGGGTTGAAGTATGTACCATGTACTGCGATCAAATCTCAAGCGCTGGTTGATTTTATTAATGATTGGATAGAGATGCAGATGCCAGAAGAAAAACCAGACAACACGTATTGGACGATTCACTTTGATGGGTCTAGACAATTGGAAGGCTTGGGGCTGGAGTTGTTTTAACTTCCCCTCGAGGTGACAAGTTTTGTTATGTGTTGCGACTGATGTTTCCTTGCACTAACAACGCAGCAGAATATGAAGCCTTGCTCCATGGTCTTTGAATGGCCAAAGATATGAGCCTGAGTCGGGTCCGGTGTCTTGGCGATTCAGATTTGGTGGCTCAACAGGTGTCAGGCAAGTGGGATTCCAAGGACCCTCTCATGGCGGCTTATCGCCGTGAAGTCGATGCTGTTGCAGGACATTTTAAAGGTTATCAGGTGGAACACATTGACCGTAGGAAGAACGAAGCGGCAGATGCTCTAAGCCGGTTGGGGTCTCAGCGTAAGCCGGTGCCACCTAACACATTTTTGGATGTTTTGCATAACCCGTCTGTTAAGTTACCTACAGAGGAAGATTTGGCCGTTCCTGACCCGAAGGCGCAGTTGGTGTCGGCTCTTCACGTCATCCTAGATTGGACAGTACCGTTCTTGGCTTACATGACCCGAGGCGAGTTGCCAGAGGATGAGACCCTGGCCCGACAGATAACCCGGCGCTCCAAGTCAATGACGATTTCTGACGGAGAGTTATACCATCACAACGTCTCTGGAGCATTTCAGCGGTGTGTTTCTCCTGAAGAAGACCAAGAGATACTTCGTGAAATCCATGAAGGGGATTGTGGTCATCATGCCGGGTCAAAGTCTCTTGTGGCCAAATCTTTTCGTCATGGTTTTTATTGGTTGACTGCTCACGCTGATGCAGAGGATCTGGTCAGTAGGTGTGATGGATGTCAAAAATTTGCATGGCGAGCACATGTACCGGCTCAAGAGTTGCGGATGATTCCAATCACCTGGCCGTTTGCGGTCTGGGGGCTTGACATGGTTGGACCTTTCAAAAGGTCTAAGGATAAAAAGACACATCTTTTAGTAGCAATTGACCAATTCACAAAGTGGGTTGAGGCGGAGCCAGTGAGTAAGTGTGATGCAGCCACAACGGTTCAGTTCATGAAAAAGGTGACCTTTCGCTTTGGTTTTCCACACAGCATTATCACTGACAATGGCACTAATTTATCCCAAGGGGCTATGGAGGAGTTCTGTCAACGTGAGCATATCCGGCTTGATGTTTCTTCTGTAGCTCACCCTCAATCTAATGGGCAGGCTGAGAGAGCAAATCAGGAAATCTTAAAAGGTCTCAAGCCCCGGCTCATGGTTCCCTTACAACGGACACTAGGTTGTTGGTTAGAGGAGTTACCCTCGGGATTGTGGAGTATTAACACCACCCCTAACAGATCTATGGGTTATACACCCTTCTTCATGGTTTATGGAGCGGAAGCAGTGCTGCCTAGTGACATCCGTCATGACTCGCCTCGTGTGTCGGCTTATGTTGAAGCTAATAATGAACAAGCCAGACATGATGCATTTGACTTATTAGATGAGGAAAGAGACTTAGTAGCGGCTCGATCAGCAATTTATCAACAGGACCTGCGCCGCTATCACAGCCGCCGGGTTAAGTCCAGGACTTTTCAAGAAGGTGACCTGGTGCTCCGGCTCATCCAGGATCTGTCAGATGCACACAAGCTATCCCGCCTTGGGAAGGACCCTTTATGGTTAGCAAGAACTTCAACAACGGGCCATATTACCTCATTGACGTTCGAGAGCACAAAGGCTCACGTAAGTCGGAGGAGGAGACCCGTCGGCCGTGGAACATTGCTCAACTTCGGGCATACTACACCTAAGCCATCGGCTCTCATCATGTACATACTTTGACGTTGTATATACTATGATAAGTAATAAAGCAGGACCTCTGTCCTTTTCCTTTTCAAAGATTATAAATCTTTACTCTTTTTACTATTTAAAATGACTTTTAAGGAGCTGATCATATCTGAATCAAGTCTAACCTTTTTGATCTGGCTTATGATCGTATTCGAATCTAGCTGTAAACCTCATGATCACTTGGGGGCTTCCTATTCAAACATAGGTCATATTCAAACAAAAGAGAACATAGCTATCATAACCCTCTTGATCGGCTCAAAGCCAAACTCACTAGGGGGCTTCTTGATCGTATCTGAATCATAGCTTAACCCCTTTTGGGTCAGACTTGGATCGTATTCGAATCAGGGTCGTTAAAAACCTCTCAAGGTCATTTGGGGGCTTCCTGTTCAAACATAGGTCGTATTTGAACCAAAGAGAACATAGCTGTCGGTACCCTCTTGATCGGCGCAACGCCAAAGCCACTGGGGGCTATTTGATCGTATTCGAATCATAGCTTAACCCCTTTGGTCCGATTTACTGATCGTATTCGAATCAGAAACCCCCAACCTTTAGTTACAAGGTTATTTATATTGTTTGCCACATGTTATTTGTCTTATTGGTCTTTTATTGTCTCAATTTTAAACAATCAGCATGGTCTTTTTGCCGGCTTGACTATTTGGCAATAAGCCGCCAAGGCATAAGAATCATCAGGCATTCAGAAGCATTGAATTCTCAAAAGGACTGAATCGTCACCTTCATCACTCGGGTCATATAAACCGGTGGTCCAGAGGTCAAAGATACATGTATGACTGTTTTTCCAAGGTTATTTCAACCCTGTTTATTTTCACGCCTAGTTCTGTTTGTCTACTATGATAAAACTTTTGGTCATGTACCGGATATTCTGACCCGTTCGGTGTTAAACCGCCAAGCAAGTATTTCCTTTGCTCCAGGAACATAGCCGAAATATTACAGAGATAACCATACGTATGATGCATATATTGACCTCAGGAAGCAAAGAGTCACACACGACGTCTTATGCACGATGGCATAGGCAAAATATGCAGTGTTTCAAAGCTAATTCTATTACAAGGCTTCGTAAAGCCCACGAAGATGGTTTTCACTGTTCCCTCGCCGGTTCATCTCCTTCTGTCAATTGAAAGCTAGGATTGGACCAGTCAAAGCCGTTCACGGCAACGAACTCTAATTCATCGTCAATCAAGCCAGCCGGATCAACTTCTGGAGCAAACGTGTGTTGACGAACTGGCGGGATAAGATCTGTCACTCTGTAGAAGGAGTCGCCATCTTCTTATTCTCCAACTCAAAACCTGGCTGGTATTTATCAATATTAGTTTCATCTCCAAGGATGGTAGCTTGAGGTCGAACTCCCCTCATGCAAGCCATGAAGTCATCTTGCTCAAAGAGAGACCCGTCTTCCTTTACAGTCGGGTACCCCCTAGCTATATCCACCAAGTCTAGATCTGGCACCCAAGCCTTGGAACGGCTCAGAGCAGTCAAAGCTCCGGCTCTAGCACGGGATCGTTTGACCTCTTGGAATCTGGCGGGTAAGATTGACAGTTTCTTCAAGACATCACTGAGCCGGTTGGGTCCTTGATTGGCGGGAGAGATAGCAGCGAGTGCTCGTTGAGCACCAGTGTACAACTGCTCCACTAAGGTATAGACCGCTTTCAGTTTCGTCACGTTATCCTGGTTCAGGTTCTTGCTTCACGGGCCTGCACATAGTTTTTCAATCAAGGGGTCAGCAGGCGGTTTATCGTCCTAGTCACAAGAAGGTGAAATAGATCAGTATAGATGGCTTACCAAAGATGGCGAGAACCATTTGAGACACCCGGTTCTTTAAACCGACCAGCTCCGTAGTAACCTCCTCAAGCGTTGCTTCAGCTTTTTCGGCGCATTGTGTTAGCAGTGTCTTCTCTTCAGCCCAGGTTTTCTTCCTGGCAGTCAAGCTGTTTCTCAATTTTTCCGTCTCAGCAAGACTTAATTGAAGCTTAGAGTCAGCAGCCTTGATTTCTGCCTCCTGATCTGCCAGCCAGATCTTGGCGTCAGTTAATTGCGAACCTAATTCAGATAAGGCATTCTACAAAACATACACAGGTGTGTCAAGGTTCAAATTAAAGTTCAAAAGGCAAGATTCAAGTCTCAAGTGCTTTGCACTGCAAAACCACTTGACACTTGGGGGCTAATGTATGCCAAACAATTTCTTATGACTAATATATTTCAAGTCCCAAGTACCTTACAAAGTAACTGTTGGGGAACGTTGCAGAAAATTAAAAATTTTCCTACGGTTTCACCAAGATCCATCTATGAGTTCATCTAAGCAACGAGTCAAGGGAGAGAGTTTGCATCTACATACCACTTGTAGATCGCGTGCGGAAGCTTGCAAGGTGATGATGTAGTCGTACTCGACGTGATTCGAATCACCGATGACCAAGTGCTGAATGGACAGCACCTCCGCGTTCAACACACGTACGGGACGGGAGACGTCTCCTCCTTCTTGATCCAGCAAGGGGGAAGGAGAGGTTGAGGAAGACAGCTCCACCGGCAGCACGACGGCGTGGTGATGGTGGAGAGGCAGTACTCTGATAGGGCTTCGCCAAGCACACAACGGAGGAGGAGAGGTGTTGGGGAGGGGAGGGCTGCGCCTTGAAGGGTGGTACGGCTGCCCTCCCCTCACCCCTCTATTTATAGGGGGAAGGGAAAAGGGGGCCGGCCCCCTAGAACCC
>NC_041386.1:436782680-436796837 GCF_002162155.2 Triticum dicoccoides
CGGCGGCCTAGGGGAGAGGGGAGAGGGTGGCTTGCCCCCCAAGCCAAGGGGGGCGCCCCCTCTAGGGTTCCCCCCTCAACCCTAGGCGCATGGGCCCAAGGGAGGGGGTGCAGCCAGCCCACCAGGGGCTGGCTCCCTGCCCCACGCAGCCCATGTGGCCCCCCGGGAGGGGTGGCCCCTCCCGGTGGACCTCCGGAACCCTTCCGGTGGCCCCAGTACAATACCGGTAGGACCCCGAAACTTCCCGGTGTCCGTTTGACAACTTCCCATATATAAATCTTCACCTCCAGACCCTTCCGGATCTCCTCGTGACGTCCAGGATCCCATCCGGGACTCCGAACAACATTCGGTAGTCACATACTAGTCTTCCTAATAACCCTAGCGTCACCGAACCTTAAGTGTGTAGACCCTACGGGTTCGGGAGACATGCAGACATGACCGAGACGCTCTCAGTCAATAACCAACAGCGGGATCTGGATACCCATGATGGCTCCTACATGCTCCTCGATGTTGTCATCGGATGAACCACGATGTCGAGGATTCGATCAAACCCTGTATGCAATTCCCTTTGTCAATCGGTACGTTACTTGCCCGAGACTCGATCGTCGGTATCCCAATACCTTGTTCAGTCTCGTTACCGGCAAGTCACTTTACTCGTACCGTAATGCATGATCCCGTGTCCAACACCTTGGTCACATTGAGCTCATTATGATGATGCATTACCGAGTGGGCCCAGAGATACCTCTCCGTCATACGGAGTGACAAATCCCAGTCTCGATCCGTGTCAACCCAACAGATACTTTCGGAGATACCTGTAATGCACCTTTATAGTCACCCAGTTACGTTGTGACGTTTGATACACCCAAGGCACTCTTACGGTATCCGGGAGTTACACAATCTCATGGTCGAAGGAAGAGATACTTGACACTGGCAAAGCTCTAGCAAAACGAACTACACGATCTTTTATGCTATGCTTAGGATTGGGTCTTGTCCATCACATCATTCTCCTAATGATGTGATCCCGTTATCAACGACATCCAATGTCCATAGTCAGGAAACCATGACTATCTGTTGATCACAACGAGCTAGTCAACTAGAGGCTCACCAGGGACATATTGTGGTCTAAGTATTCACACGTGTATTACGATTTCCGGATAATACAATTATAGCATGAATAAAAGACATTTATCATGAACATTGAAATATAATAATACT
The DNA here is from genome assembly GCF_002162155.2 of Triticum dicoccoides. NCBI lineage: Eukaryota > Viridiplantae > Streptophyta > Magnoliopsida > Poales > Poaceae > Triticum > Triticum dicoccoides. The sequence goes on from NC_041386.1 coordinate 436,783,896, forward strand.
TTTATTATTGCCTCTAGGGCATATTTCCAACAGTCTCCCACTTGCACTAGAGTCACCAATCTAGTTACATTGTGATGAATCGAACACCCATAGAGTTCTGGTGTTGATCATGTTTTGCACGCGAGAGAGGTTTAGTCAGCGGATCTGCGACATTCAGATCCGTGTGCACTTTGCAAATCTCTATGTCTCCATCTTGAACATTTTCACGGATGGAGTTGAAACGACGCTTGATGTGCCTGGTCTTCTTGTGAAACCTGGGCTCCTTGGCGAGGGCAATAGCTCCAGTGTTGTCACAGAAGAGTTTGATCGGCCCCGGCGCATTGGGTATGACTCCTAGGTCGGTGATGAACTCCTTCACCCAAATCGCTTCATGTGCTGCCTCCGAGGCTGCCATGTACTCCGCTTCACACGTAGATCCCGCCACGATGCTCTGCTTGCAGCTGCACCAGCTTACTGCTCCACCATTCAACATATACACGTATCCGGTTTGTGACTTAGAGTCATCCAGATCTGAGTCGAAGCTAGCGTCGACGTAACCCTTTACGACGAGCTCTTCGTCTCTTCCATAAACGATAAACATGTCCTTCGTCCTTTTCAGGTACTTCAGGATATTCTTGACCGCTGTCCAGTGTTCCTTGCCGGGATTACTTTGGTATCTTGCTACCAAACTTACGGCAAGGTTTACATCGGGTCTGGTACACAGCATGGCATACATAATAGATCCTATGGCTGAAGCATAGGGGATGACACTCATCTCTTCTTTATCTTTTGCCGTGGTCGGTGACTGAGCCGAGCTCAATCTCACACCTTGTAACATAGGCAAGAACCCCTTCTTGGACTGATCCATTTTGAACCTCTTCAAAATCTTATCAAGGTATGTGCTTTGTGAAAGATCTATGAGGCGTCTCGATCTATCTCTACAGATCTTGATGCCTAATATATAAGCAGCTTCTCCAAGGTCCTTCTTTGAAAAACACTTATTCAAGTAGGCCTTAATGCTGTCCAGAAATTCTATATTATTTCCCATCAAGAGTATGTCATCTACATATAATATTAGAAATGCTACAGAGCTCCCACTCACTTTCTTGTAAACGCAGGCTTCTCCATAAGTCTGCATAAACCCAAATGCTTTGATCATCTCATCAAAGCGAATGTTCCAACTCCGAGATGCTTGCACCAGTCCATAAATGGATCGCTGGAGCTTGCATACTTTGTTAGCGTTCCGAGGATCGACAAAACCTTCCGGCTGCATCATATACAGTTCTTCCTTAAGATGCCCGTTAAGGAATGCCGTTTTGACGTCCATTTGCCATATCTCATAATCATAGTATGCGGCAATTGCTAACATGATTCGGACGGACTTCAGCTTCGCTACGGGAGAGAAAGTCTCGTCGTAGTCAATCCCTTGAACTTGTCGATAACCCTTAGTGACAAGTCGAGCCTTATAGATTGTAACATTACCATCCGCGTCCGTCTTCTTCTTAAAGATCCATTTGTTTTCTATCGCTCGCCGATCATCGGGCAAGTCTGTCAAAGTCCATACTTTGTTTTCATACATGGATTCTATCTCGGATTTCATGGCTTCAAGCCATTTGTTGGAATTCGGGCCCGCCATCGCTTCTTCATAGTTCGAAGGTTCATTGTTGTCTAACAACATGATTTCCAGGACAGGGTTGCCGTACCACTCTGGTGCGGAACGTGTCCTAGTGGACCTACGAAGTTCAGCAGTAACTTGATCCGAAGTACCTTGATCATCATCAATGTTTTCCTCTTCAGTTGGTGTGGGCATCACAGGAACGGTTTCCTGCGCTGCGCCACTTTCCCGCTCAAGAGGTAGTTCTTCATCGAGTTCTACTTTCCTCCCACTTACTTCTTTCGAGAGAAACTCTTTTTCCAGAAAGCATCCGTTCTTGGCAACAAAGATCTTGCCTTCGGATCTTAAGTAGAAGGTATACCCGACAGTTTCCTTAGGGTATCCTATGAATACGCATTTTTCCGACTTGGGTTCGAGCTTTTCAGGTTGAAGTTTCTTGACATAAGCATCGCATCCCCAAACTTTTAGAAACGACAGCTTAGGTTTCTTCCCAAACCATAATTCATACGGTGTCGTCTCAACGGATTTAGACGGTGCCCTATTTAAAGTGAATGTAGCTGTCTCTAGAGCGTATCCCCAAAATGATAGCGGTAAATCGGTAAGAGACATCATAGACCGCACCATATCCAATAGGGTGCGATTACGATGTTCGGACACACCGTTTCGCTGAGGTGTTCCAGGCGGCGTGAGCTGTGAAACAATTCCACATTTCCTTAAGTGTGTACCAAATTCGTGACTTAAGTATTCTCCTCCACGATCTGATCGTAAGAATTTTATCTTTCGGTCACGTTGATTCTCTACCTCATTCTGAAATTCCTTGAACTTTTCAAAGGTCTCAGACTTGTGTTTCATTAAGTAGACATACCCATATCTACTCAAGTCATCTGTGAGAGTGAGAACATAACGATATCCTCCGCGAGCCTCAACGCTCATTGGACCGCACACATCGGTATGTATGATTTCCAACAAGTTGGTTGCTCGCTCCATTGTTCCGGAGAACGGAGTCTTGGTCATTTTGCCCAAAAGGCATGGTTCGCACGTGTCAAACGATTCATAATCAAGAGACTCTAAAAGTCCATCGGCATGGAGCTTCTTCATGCGCTTGACACCAATGTGACCAAGGCGGCAGTGCCACAAGTATGTGGGACTATCGTTATCAATTTTAAATCTTTTGGCATCTACACTATGAACATGTGTAATATTACGCTCGAGATTCATTAAGAATAAACCATTGACCATCGGAGCATGACCATAAAACATATCTCTCATATAAATCGAACAACCATTATTCTCAGACTTAAATGAGTAGCCATCTCGTATTAAACGAGATCCAGATACAATGTTCATGCTCAAACTTGGCACTAAATAACAATTATTAAGGTTCAAAACTAATCCCGTAGGTAAATGTAGAGGTAGCGTGCCGACGGCGATCACATCGACTCTGGAACCATTCCCGACGCGCATCGTCACCTCGTCCTTCGCCAGTCTCCGTTTATTCCGCAGCTCCTGCTGTGAGTTACAAATATGAGCAACGGCACCGGTACCAAATACCCAGGAGTTACTACGAGTACTGGTAAGGTACACATCAATCACATGTATATCAAATATACCTTTGGTGTTGCCGGCCTTCTTACCCGCTAAGTATTTGGGGCAGTTCCGCTTCCAGTGACCCTTCCCCTTGCAATAAAAGCACTCAGTCTCAGGCTTGGGTCCATTCTTTGACTTCTTCCCGGTAACTGGCTTACCAGGCGCGGCAACATCTTTGCCGTCCTTCTTGAAGTTCTTCTTACCCTTGCCCTTCTTGAACTTAGTGGTCTTATTGACCATCAACACTTGATGTTCTTTCTTGATTTCAGCCTCTGCTGACTTCAGCATCGAGAACACTTCAGGAATGGTCTTTTCCATCCCCTGCATGTTGTAGTTCATCACAAAGCTCTTGTAGCTTGGTGGGAGCGACTGGAGGATTCTGTCAATGACCGCCTCATCTAGGAGGTTAATGTTCAGCTGGGTCATACGGTTGTGCAACCCAGACATCTTCAGGATGTGCTCACTGACAGAACTGTTTTCCTCCATCTTACAATTGTAGAACTTGTCGGAGACATCATATCTCTCGACCCGGGCATGAGCTTGAAAAACTAGTTTCAGCTCTTCGAACATCTCATATGCTCCGTGGTGCTCAAAACGCTTTTGGAGCCCCGGTTCTAAGCTGTAAAGCATGCCGCACTGAACGAGGGAGTAATCATCAGCACGAGACTGCCAAGCATTCATAATGTCTTGGTTCTCTGGGACGGGAGCGTCACCTAGCGGTCCTTCTAGGACATATTGTTTCCTAGCAGCTATGAGGATGATCCTCAGGTTCCGGACCCAGTCCGTATAGTTGCTGCCATCATCTTTCAGCTTGGTTTTCTCTAGGAACGCATTGAAGTTCATGTTGACATTAGCGTTGGCCATTGATCTACAAGACATATTTGCAAAGGTTTTAGACTAAGTTCATGATAATAAAGTTCTAATCAAATTATGAACTCCCACTTAGATTAGACATCCCTCTAGTCATCTAAGTGTTACACGATCCGAGTCGACTAGCCCGTGTCCGATCATCACGTGAGACGGACTAGTCATCGTCGATGAACATTCTCATGTTGATCGTATCTTCCATACGACTCGTGTTCGACCTTTCGGTCTCCGTGTTCCGAGGCCATGTCTGCACATGCTAGGCTCGTCAAGTTAACCCTAAGTGTTTTCGCTGTGTAAAACTGTCTTACACCCGTTGTATGTGAACGTAAGAATCCATCACACCCGATCATCACGTGGTGCTTAGAAGCGACGAACTATAGCAACGGTGCACAGTTAGGGTAGAACACTTCTTGAAATTTTATAAGGGATCATCTTATTTACTACCGTCGTCCTAAGTAAACAAGATGCATAAACATAATAAACATCACATGCAATTATATAGTTGTGACATGATATGGCCAATATCATATAGCTCCATTGATCTTCATCTTCGGGGCTCCATGATCATCTTGTCACCGGCTTGACACCATGATCTCCATCATCATGATCTCCATCATCGTGTCTTCATGAAGTTGTCACGCCAACGACTACTTCTACTTCTATGACTAACGTTTAGCAATAAAGTAAAGTAGTTTACATGGCGTTATTCAATGACACAGAGGTCATACAAAAAATAAAGACAACTCCTATGGCTCCTGCCGGTTGTCATACTCATCGACATGCAAGTCGTGAATCCTATTACAAAGAACATGATCTCATACATCACAATTCATCATTCATCACAACTTCTGGCCATATCACATCACATGATCAATCGCTGCAAAAACAAGTTAGACGTCCTCTAATTGTTGTTGCATCTTTTACGTGGCTGCAATTGGGTTCTAGCAAGAACGTTTTCTTACCTACGAATCACCACAACGTGATTTTGTCAACTTCTATTTACCCTTCATAAGGGCCCTGTTCATCGATTCCGCTCCAACTAAAGTGGGAGAGACAGACACCCGCCAGCCATCTTATGCAACTAGTGCATGTCAGTCGGTGGAACCGGTCTCACGTAAGCGTACGTGTAAGGTTGGTCCGGGCCGCTTCATCCCACAATACCGTTGAGCAAGAAAAGACTAGTAGAGGCAAGTAAGATGACAAAATCCACGCCCACAACAAAATTGTGTTCTACTCGTGCAAAGAGAACTACGCATAGACCTAGCTCATGATGCCACTGTTGGGGAACGTTGCAGAAAATTAAAATTTTTCCTACGGTTTCACCAAGATCCATCTATGAGTTCATCTAAGCAACGAGTCAAGGGAGAGAGTTTGCATCTACATACCACTTGTAGATCGCGTGCGGAAGCTTGCAAGGTGATGATGTAGTCGTACTCGACGTGATTCGAATCACCGATGACCAAGTGTTGAATGGACAGCACCTCCGCGTTCAACACACGTACGGGACGGGAGACGTCTCCTCCTTCTTGATCCAGCAAGGGGGAAGGAGAGGTTGAGGAAGACAGCTCCACCGGCAGCACGACGGCGTGGTGATGGTGGAGAGGCAGTACTCCGACAGGGCTTCGCCAAGCACACAACGGAGGAGGAGAGGTGTTGGGGAGGGGAGGGCTGCGCCTTGAAGGGTGGTACGGCTGCCCTCCCCTCACCCCTCTATTTATAGGGGGAGGGGAAAAGGGGGCCGGCCCCCTAGAACCCATCTAGGGGGGGTGCGACGGCCTAGGGGAGAGGGGAGAGGGTGGCTTGCCCCTCAAGCCAAGGGGGGCGCCCCCTCTAGGGTGCCCCCCTCAACCCTAGGCGCATGGGCCCAAGGGAGGGGGTGCAGCCAGCCCATCAGGGGCTGGCTCCCTGCCCCACGCAGCCCATGTGGCCCCCCGGGAGGGGTGGCCCCTCCCGGTGGACCTCCGGAACCCTTCCGGTGGCCCCGGTACAATACCGGTAGGACCCCGAAACTTCCCGGTGTCCGTTTGACAACTTCCCATATATAAATCTTTACCTCCGGACCCTTCCGGATCTCCTCGTGACGTCCAGGATCCCATCCGGGACTCCGAACAACATTCGGTAGTCACATACTAGTCTTCCTAATAACCCTAGCGTCACCGAACCTTAAGTGTGTAGACCCTACGGGTTCGGGAGACATGCAGACATGACCGAGACGCTCTCAGTCAATAACCAACAGCGGGATCTGGATACCCATGATGGCTCCTACATGCTCCTCGATGTTGTCATCGGATGAACCACGATGTCGAGGATTCGATCAAACCCTGTATGCAATTCCCTTTGTCAATCGGTACGTTACTTGCCCGAGACTCGATCGTCGGTATCCCAATACCTTGTTCAGTCTCGTTACCGGCAAGTCACTTTACTCGTACCGTAATGCATGATCCCGTGTCCAACACCTTGGTCACATTGAGCTCATTATGATGATGCATTACCGAGTGGGCCCAGAGATACCTCTCCGTCATACGGAGTGACAAATCCCAGTCTCGATCCGTGTCAACCCAACAGATACTTTCGGAGATACCTGTAATGCACCTTTATAGTCACCTAGTTACGTTGTGACGTTTGATACACCCAAGGCACTCTTACGGTATCCGGGAGTTACACGATCTCATGGTCGAAGGAAGAGATACTTGACACTGGCAAAGCTCTAGCAAAACGAACTACACGATCTTTTATGTTATGCTTAGGATTGGGTCTTGTCCATCACATCATTCTCCTAATGATGTGATCCCGTTATCAACGACATCCAATGTCCATAGTCAGGAAACCATGACTATCTGTTGATCACAACGAGCTAGTCAACTAGAGGCTCACCAGGGACGTATTGTGGTCTAAGTATTCACACGTGTATTACGATTTCCGGATAATACAGTTATAGCATGAATAAAAGACATTTATCATGAACATTGAAATATAATAATACTTTTATTATTGCCTCTAGGGCATATTTCCAACAGTAACAACACTTGGCACTTGGGGGCTAATGCATAATATTCAGAAAGTCTCTCAAGATTAAGCCGGATTACAATATTTGTTGGGTTCGGTACAAGACAGTTATGAACTTAAAAGTACCGGCTCATTTATGATCAAGTGAACCGGCCCTTGGGGACTACAGGTGAAGTTTATTCTACTTTATTGGACTTTAGAAAAATCTAAATGTAAAGATTTAGCCTATATCATAAGTCTACATATCATTCAGGTTTTATCATAATCTACAGACTTGGGGGCTGGCAGAATATAAGTAAGCCGGAAAAACATACCTCATACTTCAGCTGCAACTGCTTGACCATTTCGATTTCCGAATCACGACTGGAGTGCACATGGCTGAGATAGCCGGACAATATGTCATTGGCGTTCAGATGGCTATAATGAGAAATATCAAAGGGCACTTTCTGTCTCTCCAGGGCCTCTTGTTTAGCGGTGTGACGGGCCAACACGGTGGGATTCCTCGGCTCAACAAAGCGGCTTTTAGTGATCAGAACGTCCTGGGCAGACGGTGATGGCGGGTTGGCCGAGCTGGATGGTCCGGTAGCAGAAGGATTAATGATGGTATCGTCAGCTGACGTCTCAGGAGGATCTGATTGAGTATTGGCAGCCGGGTCTTCTGGTGCTTCAGTTTGAGGGGGAGAAGGTGGCATGGCCGGTTCAGGTGCAAGGACTGACGGGTCTTCCACCGACCTAGTCACCTTGGCTTTCTTGGACTTGGCTTGGCCACTAAGAAAGATGTTATGAAACAGTTAGTATGAAGAAGCAGTTTGAAAGACATGGAGGAAAGATGATTTCTTCCTTACCCAGGGGAAGTCTTAAAAGCCGGGAATTGAGTTTGAGATGAGTCGCCAGAAGAGCAAGACACCTCCTGCAAAGATAAAAATAAAGTTAATAATGCAAGGGAGAAGATCCATTAATGAAATGTAAGAGATGAAGAAATAAACCTCATTCGGGTGTTTTTGAGGAGTTTGTTGAAGAATGGAAGGTGGTTCATCGTCGTTCCGGGCTTGATGGCGGCTCTCATGTTGCTGCTTTTTCAAAAGAAAATGAGGGTCCAGATAAGCCAAAGGGTGTGAAAACCTTACTTTCCAGGTTACGACTTGAAGTTTCTGTCTTGGCAAATGGGCTGAGTCGGAGGAAATAGTTACCTCTTCTTCCACGGCCTGACTGGCCCCCGTGTCGTCCTGGTAATGATTAGTGTTAATAAGATTATTAAAAAGCTGACCAAGGGAGTCAAGGGCTACCTCCGACTCAGAAGTATCATCGTCAAGCTTCAACAGATCCTCGGTGGTGCTCTTCTTCTTCTTCTTCTTCTTCTTAGATCTCTGGGTCGTCTTCTTGGCGGTTATAGCGGCGGCTTTAGCTTTCTTGGCGGCTTCGTGGTTGTACTTGGCTTTCCAGAAATCAGATTTGTCCTATAAGCAAATAAGCAAGATGAAAGGTCATGCAGGTATTTAAAACACCTGAGAAAAATACAAAGAGGAAGAGAGCAGATGTTTTTTACCTCTGACACCGGGTTAAGCTTGCAGAAGGGGTTTAACCCGACTTTACTACAATCTTCGCATTTGCCGTTCACCAGAAGGGTTGACATTGAAACAATATCTTCTTTAGTTAATTGAACGGAGTTGTGACGAAGAGAGTCGTCTAGGCCTCCACCGTATTCATACATCAATTTAGATCGGCGGCTTAGAGGGATGACCCACCACGCAACCCAGCAACGGGTCAAGTCAACTCCAGTTAAGTCGTTCCCCAATAAAGCGTTAATCCTTTTAATGGATGGAATCAGCTTCTTGCGTTCGGTGGCAGTGAGTTTGTCAAGGAGTGCAAACTTGGAGTCAAGACGCTCTGCGCAATAACCCTACAGTGGCTTCTCATTTGCTGGTGAAGTGTCTTGACAATAGAACCAAGTCTGATTCCAGTCCTTGGGATGATTCGGCAAGACTATTAGGGGGAAGATGGCGCCCTGTCGACGCTGAATTGAGATACCCGCAAGTTCCAAGCTAGGGCCATTGGTGCACTTGTTCTGGCGGTTCAGATAAAAATACTCTCTAAAGAGTTCCACAGTCGGTTCTTCTTGAAGGTACGCCTCGCAGAGAACTTGGAAGTTGCAGATATCGGATATGGAATTAGGCCCGATGTCTTGAGGGTGGAGTTTGAAAAAATGGAGGACATCTCTGAAGAACTTTGAGCCGGGTGAGGAAAAGCCACGGTTCATGTGATCAAAAAAGACGATAACTTCACCATCTTTTGGATTGGGCCATTCCTCGTCCGGGTCAGGTGCACGGTAAGACATAACATTCTTCCCTAGCAAAAAACCTATGGTAAAGAATTCTTTCAGGTTGTCCTCAGTAACTATTGAGGGAACCCAGTTGCAGACAGTCGGTGCTTTGGACGGCATGATGTTCAAAAGACAAACTGAAAAGAAAGCAACATGCCAGCTTAATTCAATGATAATGGTGCAATTAAGTGATGTTGGTACAGGGTAGTAATGGTGGCTTATGTAAGGGCTAATGTCATATAAGGAAAAGTAAGCCGGCGCAATAAGCCGCCATGACTACAGATATTTGAGAAAGCAGATTCGGCTAAGTGTTGAGACAAACATGTTTCCTAATTGCTTGATATTATTCCAGATCAAATGGCTATTCAAAATGGAAAAAAATTTAGACCTAAAAGTTTAGCGCAGATGAGTTTGTGAGTCCTAATGAGGCCTTTATACTGGGAAAAGGGATCTACTGGTGTCAAGAGTAGGCACAAAACAACTACCGCAAAAGCATATATCTCTTTTGGGATCAAGAAGAGGCTGCGGTGGAAGAACTACGGAGAAACTCCGATGAACTACGAAGAACATGCAGAAACCTAGAAAGTCCTAATGCAGATCTGAGGAACAAGAAGGGAAATTCTTACAACCACTGACGGTGTCCTGGACTAAGGGGTACTCACCACGTCATCTCCCGATCTGTTAGATTGGGCCGAGGACCCCCATGGCCGTATACTCATGGGCCAGTTCGGAAGCTGCCGCATACAAGGAAGATTCCACAAGACTTGGTGATCAAGACAAGGACTTCTCCCCACCAGCGTATTCGGATAGGACTCTTGTTATCCTAGGCCTCTGGTGCATTATATAAACCGAGGCCAGGCTAGTCGATAGACATATACAACAATCATAATCATAGGCTAGCTTCTTGGGTTTAGCCTCTACGATCTCGTGGTAGATCACCTCTTGTAATACTCATATCATCAAGATCAATCAAGCAGGAAGTAGGGTATTACCTCCATCGAGAGGGCCCGAACCTGGGTAAACATTGTGTCCCCTGTCTCCTGTTACCATCGATCCTAGACGCACAGTTCGGGACCCCCTACCCGAGATCCGCCGGTTTTGACACCGACAGCCACAGATCTTCCGCGGAAGGTTGTCGTCGTTTTTTCTGGACTAATTCCTGTCGATGCAGCGACCGAAGTCGACGGAGGTGAGGTGTTCTTTGGCAGCAGCGGAGCTCGAGCAGCGGCGGAGGTTGCGAGAGGAGGAAGATGAAGAAGAGGGAAGAATGAGAAAGATCGGGGCGTGCCTATTTATAAGGGAATAAGAGAACAGGCGGGCGCAAAAATCGAGGAGACCCAAATAATGATTATCCAACTAAACGGACGCCTCGATTCTCGGAAGGTATTAAAGAATAAAGATCCATTGAGAGATGACGTCACAATGGTTTTTTGTGTTTTCAAGAAATGACGTCATGGCGGGTTATAAAAATTTCTGCGAAGAAAGGAAGATGGATTTTTTCTAAGTATTGAAGATTGACAAAGAACAAAGTTCAAAGTCAACCTGGGGCCTAATGTTGGGGATATAGCTATCAGTTATGACCCGCCCAGGAGGGGCCGGGTCAGTCCCAATGACGGGTCACAAAGGAAGCCCAGTAAACATTCAAGGCGATAGTTTATTAAGGCTTATAGAAGGCCTAAGCCCAGAGGCGGCTTAAGGCCCAATATTGTAAACCGTTGTATGTAAGGAAAGACTTGTAAGGAAAGGCATGTAAGAGAAGTCACCGAGCCAGACATGCTTTATGAGCCGGCCGGGGCTCTGTAGGCCGCCAGGTGTCAACCCGTGTATATAAGGGGATGACCCGGTGGCGGCTTAGGGCAAGAAACAGAAGATCGATAACCAAGCCGACGGATTAGCCTCTTGGTGATCGAAACCCCAGCAATTCCAACACAACTAGACGTAGGCTTTTACCTTCATCATAAGGGGCCGAACTAGTATAAAACCTCCCGTGTCCTTTGTCCCGATTAACCCCTTAAATCTTCCTAGTTGCGATGGCCCTACGACTAAGTCCTTTTGCTAGGACATCTACCGTGACAATTCCACGATAGCTTCCAAGCGAGTTCGGGCAAGGCCCCATTCGAAATTATCTATGGCAGAAAGTGCCACACTCCTCTCAATTGGTCAGAGACTGGTGAACGCCAACTTCTTGGCAACGACTTGATCACAGAAGCTGAAGAAATGTGTAAAGTCATCCGTGAAAATCTCAAAGCCGCGCAATCGTGCCAGAAGAGTTACTATGATAGTAAGCACCGTGACTTGGCTTTCGAGATCGGAGACCGTGTCTACCTCCGCGTCTCTCTAATGAAAGGCACTTGTTGCCTCGGTATCAAAGGGAAGCTTGCCCCTAGATACATGGGTCCTTTCAAGATCATTGGTAAAACAGGCGACCTCGCCTATCAACTTGAGCTTCCGTCCAAATTCGCCAATGTGCACGATGTGTTTCATGTGTCACAACTTCGCAAGTGCTTCAAGACTCCTGAGCGCACTATCAACTTTGAAGAGATTGATCTCCAAGAAGATCTGTCTTATCATGAGCGTCCCGTTGCTATTCTTGAAGAAACCAAGCGCAAGACTCGCAATAAGTCAAGCAAATTCCTGAAAGTGAAGTGGTCACACCATTCCGACCGAGAAGCCACATGGGAGCGCGAGGATCACCTTCGTTCTGAATATCTAGAGTTCTTTTAGTCCTAGATCTCGGTACGAGATCCTCTTGTAGTGGTGGAGTGTTGTAACACCCAGGATGTAACTTGCCATATTTGTAACTCCGACTCTTGCCATTTTCGGCTTTATGTTATGAGATTCCCTTCGTGGTTGGGTTTTTGTCTTTCGTTTTGCAATTTGCTCATGTCATGAATTTCATATCATATCATCATGTGCATCGCATTTGCATTCGTGTTCATCTCATGCATCGAGCATTTTCCCCGTTGTCCGTTTTGCAATCCGACACTCCCAGATGCACCGGCGCACCCCTCTTGTCTCTTTTCGTGAGAGGGAGTTAAACATTCTCGGAATGGGCCGAGATTTGTCAAGTGGCCTTGGTACACCACCGGTAGACCGCCTGTCAAATTTAGTTTCATTTGGAGGTCGTTTGATCCCCCAACGGTTAACCGGGTAACCGCAAAGGCCCCTTGTGTGTTGCAGCCCAAGACCCCTCCAAAACAGCCCTATAACCCATCTAAACCATATCCATGTTCTCAGCCGTCGGATCACGATCGTGTGGCGAAAAGCGCACCTCATCTGGACATTCCTACCTCCTTCTACCTATAAATATGTGCATCTCCCCCGAAATTCGGGTCCAAAACCCTAGTCTAGCCTTCTCCCGCCGCCACCGGACGCGTCCGCGACAGCCGAACACGTCCGCCGCCGCCGCTCGGTGAATCCCGTGCCGCCACGTGTCCTCCCGTGCCACCGCCTCCATGTCGTCCGCCCGCGGCCCGAGGCCAGCCCACTCGGCCCGCGCCCGAAGAGCCCGCCGCTGCCGACTGTCGCCTCCGCCGCCAACGCCAACCGCGCGCCGCCCGTCTTCCTC
>NC_041386.1:436797410-436826302 GCF_002162155.2 Triticum dicoccoides
GATCGCCGCCACTCGCCGCTGCCCGGTGCACGCTGCACCTCCCGCGCCTCCCCACGCCGCTGCCATCGCCAACCGCCGCCGCCCGGTGCGCGCCTCCGCCGCCCGCGCCGCCGTCTCCTCCTCGCTGCGCCGTCCTCCCCGGACTCCTCCACGCCTCGCCGGAGCCGAGTTTGCCGGAGCCAGATCCGTAGTGGGGTGGACTAGATCCACCGGGTGCCCCAACCAAACGCCACGCTGACGTCCCGGATCCCTCTGTCCCGTTGACTTTTTCGGAGGGTGAGATTTCACTAAGTCCCGAAACCCCCTGATATTTTTATGCTACCTTTGACATGTCGTATCTCGGTGACCGTAGCTCCAAATCTTGCATATGATATGTCAAATTGTTCGTCTCATTGAGCTCTTCATGTTAGCAGCATATCCATGCATGTTACTGTCCACTATGAAGCCATTTTCGTTGTGACAAGAGTGCTATAAAATTTTAGTTGCTGGTACTTGTCAGATCATGGTGATTTGTCATTTTTGTTGCATCTGATGTGTGTATTCTATAAGCATGAGGTCTACATGTGTTTTGAACTATAACATATCCTATTTACAGAGCTGCAAGTCTTGTATTTTTGTGATCTATGTGGTGACTAGCACAAGCATGCAAACTAGGCTCCGTGATGTTGTTGTTTTCAGGGACTTAGGTTTTTGCTAAGTCCTTTTCCTGTTGTTATTTTGATGTCATGTAAACTTGATGCTACCATGAGATCCATGCTTATTTTGGTATACTTCTGTAAGGATGTTTTGAACATGTGGTTACGCACTATCCATCCATGCACCTGATTGCAATTATAGAGCGCTCTAGCATGTCTTTACCTTGCTCTACTTTTGCTATAAAATGTTCCTGGCAGATTGTTAACATGTTAATCATTATTTCCATGGTTGTTGCTAGTGATCCATGCATCTTATGAACTTTCTCTTGCCATGGATAGCTTCATGAACATGTCATATTGCTATTGGTATGCTTATGTTGTCATTTAATGCTTTGTGGTGAGTGGCATGAGCTCGCAAAGTTGCTATCATAAATCTGTTTATGCCATGCTCCGTTTTGCTTCTAAGTCTGAAACTGTTAATAAAACTTGCTATGTTTACATGAGTGCCATCATATCTTCTGTGCCTTTTTGGCTCATGTTCAGTAAGGGACTTTTGTTATATACATTTAGTAGAATCATGCCATGCCTTTGTTTGCTATGAGGTGTTCCTGTAGCATGTTGTTCGCTTGCTCTGAACAGTGCTTCCTGATGTTGTTTTTGACATGTTAGTATTTTCACTAAGTCTGTGAAGCTGATATCTTTTGCACTTTTGCCATTCTTGTTTGAACCTGTTCTAATGTGATTTAGCCGTAGCTCAGTGTTCATGTTTTGTCAAGCATTTCTTGTACATCACTAGCATATCCTTTGTTGCTATGTTCGAGTGCAGTAGCTTAGTTTCTTGTTGCATCCTAAGTGCTATCATGCTGTTAATCACAGATTTGCGTCATTCTTGTTTTTCTTGCCATTTGCAAACCGTGCATCCATTTCCGGTGATCTTTATATCGATTTCAACCGAAATCATCTCATCTTTCTAGCGGCATACTTGGTTTGACAAGTTGATGCCTTTATCATTCTTTCCCTTCTGGAGCACGCATATCATGCCTTGTATTGCATCATGTTGCTTGTGCATTGCACCGTGATTGATTGTTATTCTATTGCTTGTGTTCTTGCTTTGGGTAGAACCGGGAGACGAGTACATGAACGAGGAACCTGTTGAGTACGCTAACGAGGATCAAGCTTTCGCCAACTCTGAGAATTTTGCAGGCAAGATGACCATACCCTCGAAATCACTTATATCTTTGCTTTGCTAGTTGTTCATTCTATCGCTATGTCGCGCTACCTACCACTTGCTATATCATGCCTCCCATATTGACATGTCAAGCCTCTAACCCCACCTTCCTAGCAAACCGTTGTTTGGCTATGTTACCGCTTTTGCTCAACCCCTCTTATAACGTTGCTAGTTGCAGGTGAAGCTGAAGTTTGTTCCATGTTGGAACATGGATATGTTGGGATATCATATTATCTCTTATTTTAATTAATGCATCTATATACTTGGTAAAGGGTGGAAGGCTCAGCCTTTTTCTTGGTGTTTTGTTCCACTCTTGTCGCCTTAGATTCCGTCATACCGGTGTTATGTTCCTTGATTTTGCGTTCCTTACGCGGTTGAGTGTTATGGGAACCCCTTGTTTGCTTTGAATAAAACTCCTCCAGCAAGGCCCAACCTTGGTTTTAACATTTTCCACCTAAGACTTTTCCCTTGGTTTTTCGCGAGCCCGAGGGTCATCTTTATTTTAACCCCCCAGGCCAGTGCTCCTCTGAGTGTTGGTCCAAACTAGAGCACCGTGCGGGACCGTCCCTTGACAACTTGGGTTATATTGGTACTTGTACGCTTAGCTTATCATGTGTGCCCTGAGAACGAGATATGTGCAGCTCCTATCGGGATTTGTCGGCATAGTCGGGTGGTCTTGCTGGTCTTGTTTTGCCATTGTCGAAATGTCTTGTAACCGGGATTTCGAGATTGATCGGGTCTTTCCAGGAGAAGGAATATCCGTCATTGACCATGAGAGCTTGTGATGGGCTAAGTTGGGACACCACTGCAAGGTATAAATTTTCGAGAGTCGTGCCCGTGATTATGTGGCAGATGGGAATTTGTTAATATCCAGTTGTAGAGAACTTGACACTTAACTTAATTAAAATGAATCAACCGCGTGTGTAGCCGTGATGATCTCTTTTGGGCGGAGTCCGGGAAGAGAACACAGTCTTGTGTTATGCTTGAACGTAAGTAGTTTCAGGATCACTTCTTGATCACTTCTAGTTTCTCGGGCGTTGCGTTGCTTCTCTTCTCGCTCTTATTTTCGTATGTTAGCCACCATATATGCTTAGTGCTTGCTGCAGCTCCACCTCACTATCTTCTCCTACCCATAAGCCTAAATAGTCTTGATCTCGCGGGTGTGAGATTGCTGAGTCCTCGTGACTCACGGGTACTTCCAAACAGTTTCTGGTGTCGAGGATATCAGTGCAGGTGATGCTACCGAACTCAAGTGGGAGTTCGACGAGGATCTAGGTCGTTACTATGTTTCTTTTCCTGATGATCAGTAGTGGAGCCCAGTTGGGACGATTGGGGATCTAGCATTTGGGGTTTATCTTCCTTTATTCGGATTTGACCGTAGTCGGTCTTTGAGTGTATTTGGATGATGTATGAATTATTATATATTGTGTGAAGTGGGGATTGTAAGCCAACTCTTTATCCCTTTCTTATTCAGTACATGGGATTGTGTGAAGATTACCCCTCTTGCGACAAAACTACCATGTGGCTATGCCTCTAAGTCGTGCCCCGACACGTGGGAGATATAGCCGCATTGTGGGTGTTACAATGATGGAGACTATGACCACAAGTCAGGATGAGACTCCGGATGAAAAAAGAAAAGAAAAAAGAGGCCAAAGAGCCCAAAATAAATTTAAAAAAAGTGAGAAAAAGAGAGAAGGGGCAATGTTACTATCCTTTTACCACATTTGTGCTTCAAAGTAGCACCATGATCTTCGTGATAGAGAGTCTCCTATGTTGTCACTTTCATATACTAGTGGAAAATTTTCATTATAAAACTTGGCTTGTATATTCCAATGATGGGCTTCCTCAAATTTCCCTAGGTCTTCGTGAGCAAGCGAGTTGGATGCACATCCACTTAGTTTCTTTTTGAGCTTTCATAAACTTATAGCTCGAGTGCATCCGTTGCATGTCAATCCCTACTCACTCACATTGATATCTATTTATGGGCATCTCCATAGCTCGTTGATATGCCTAGTTGATGTGAGACTATCGCCTTCTTTTTGTCTTCTTCAAAACCACCATATTCTCTTCCACCTATAGTGCTATGTTCATGGCTCACGCTCATGTATTGTGTGAAAGTTGAAAAAGTTCGAGAACATTATGAAACAATTGCTTCGCTTGTCATCGGTGTTGTGCATGATTTGAAAATTTTGTGTGATGAATATGGAGCATACCCAGACCATATGATTTTGTAGGGATAAGCTTTCTTTGGTCATGTTATTTTGAGAAGACATAATTGCCTTGTTAGTATGTTTGAAGTATTATTGTTTTTATGTTAGTATTAAACTTTTGTTTTGAATCTTATGGATATGAATATTCATGCCACAATAAAGAAAAAATTACATTGATAAATACGTTAGGTAGGATTCCACATCAAAAATTCTGTTTTTATCTTTTACCTACTTGAGGACGAGCAGGAATTAAGCTTGGGGATTGTAACGCCCCGAGACCGATGCGCCAGGTGTCTTCCAATTATTTGCCGTCATTGCCATGTCATTCGCGTGCGTGTTGCATCTTTCCATGTCATCATGTGCATTGCATCATCATGTTTTTCAAAACTTGCATCCGTCCCGGTCTCCCAGTTTTCTCTGTTGTTCGTTTTGACATCCGATACTCTCTCTTGCACCCATTGCACCTCTCAGTCCTTGTTTCGTGAGCGGGAGAAAAACGTTCTCGGAATGGGCCGAGATTTGTCGAGTGGCCTTGGTATATCACCGATAGACCGCCTGTCAAATTTCGTTCCATTTGGAGGTCGTTCGATGCTCTAACGGTTGACCGTGTAACCGCGAAACCCCCTTCTCTTTGCAGCCCAGCACCCCTCCACAATAGCCCACTAGCCCATCTAAACCCCCTCCATGCTCTCCGTCGTTGGATCACGATCGTGCAGGCGAAAACCGCACCTCATTCGGACTCTCCTAGCTCCCTTTACCTATAAATAGGCCCTCCCCCTCCATTTTCGCGGACGAAAGCCTAGATCTCTCCCTCCCCGCACCGCCAGACATGTCCGCCCAGCGGTCGGACATGTCCGCCCGAAGCCCCGCAACCAATTCCACCTCGCCACATCGCCTCCACCGCGCCCCACTTCGCCGCCAGGCTGCAAAACCCAGATCGGGCCCGCCCCGGGCCACGCCGGGCCCGAGAGAGCCCCGCGCCTCGCCACCTCGCCGGCGCTTCGCCGGAATCGCCGCCGCCCTCGCTGGAATCGTCGCCCGTGCCTGCGCATCCTCCCGTCGACCGCACCCCACACCAGAATGCGCCGCCCCACCACCTCCGTCGCCCGTCTTTGCCTCCCCGCCTCCTTGCCGGTTCCGATGGCCGATGCCGCGCCGCCCTTCGCCGTCGCATCGCGTTGCGGCGCTGCTGCCGCCGCCTCTGCGCCAGATCCGCCGCCCTGCGTGAGCTTCGCCGCCGTTCCGCCCTGTCATGGCCGGATCCTCCCATTCCCCGTGCCCCCGTTGTTTCGTCCACCGAGGACCGTTGCCGGCGCCCCTCTCCGCCGGCAGCGTCGCCGGCCTCGTCCTCGATCGGGTGGGACGACGTCGACCCTGCATGGGCCGATGCTCCCAAGGCCCAGCTCGTCGGCCTCCCTAGCCCAGCGCATCAACCTGGGCCTCGACCCGCTAAGGTGAAGCCCAACCACCCTTCTTTGACGCCCTGCACGTAGTTTACTACCCGGCGCTCATCATTTTTTTCTTCTGGAAATGGCCAAGTCTAGGAAAATCAGCATCATGTATGCGTGTTTGGAAGGTCATAACTCTGTGCATGTGTGCTCGAATGTTATGTTCTTTATATCAAAATATTCATCTCGTGATGCTCTACATGTTAGTGTCTTTTGCATGCATGTTAGGATGCATTATGCCATGTTAATCCCTGTTGCAAGAGTGTTATATGATGTTAACTGCTGGAACTTATCGTAACTTGCTGATTTGTCTTTTTCTTTGCATTTTGTGTGTGCATCTTTTGTGCATCATGTCTACATGTTTTAGGGGCATAATTCATGCCATATTTACAGTGGTGCAATCCATATATTTTTATGTGATGTATGGTGACTAGCACACGCTTGTGAAGTGTGCTACTTAATGTTGCTGATTTCTGAGACTTAGTGGATTTTGCTAAGTCTGTAACTGTTACATTGTGATGCCTTGTTAACTTGAAGCTACCATCTATTCCATGCATATTTTGATGAACTTCAGTAATGGTGGTTTGATTTCCAGGTTATGCTATATCATGCTATGCCTTTGGATACCTCATATATGTCCTGTAGTATATGTTTTCATTGACATGAACATGCCTATATGATGTTCCAGATTTCTGTTAACTTCATGATGCCATGTTGTGAGCTTGATATTGATTGATCTATGCCTCTTTTGGAGATGCTCCTTTTACATGTATTGAAATATGATATGAGTACTTTGTCCACATGCCAAGTTTGATAATTGTGGACTTCATATGACCTTTGTTCCATGCTTGTAAACATGCTATGTTGTTGTTGCTGATTTGCTGAAACTGTTATAACATGCAATCTTGTCTTGATGGTTCCCACTAATTCATGAGTCATATGTATATGATGCCTTTATGTTATTTGTCCCTTGTTATGTGTAATTTGATGCCATGCCATTGGTTGTCATTCTAACTTGTTGTAGCTTGTCTCTTTCTTGCTCTCAAGTTGCCATAATGCTAAATTTGTCATCCTGTTAATAGCATGTTCCATTTTGCAAAGCATCATTGTGATTACTCCATGCTTCATATGAATTTGTGCCCATAGACTAATTTGAATTATATCATGTCTACTACATGTCCATGTCTTTTGCATCCTTATTATAGTTGCTATGCTTGTTGTTATGTGCCTCCAAAGTCAGCATCATAATGTTATGTTTTGCATTCCCAGATTTCTTCTAAGTCTGAGAATCATCTTATATCATGTTGCATCTTGGCTTGTTGAATGCCATTGATCTATGGGCCATATGGAGATGCTTAGTAATCATGTTTTGCCATCTTTAACATGTACTTAAGTTTCATGCTCTTGCTTGTTATGATCTTGCACTGTATCATCATTGTTTCATGCCTCCAACATGTCTATATGTTATTTCTGCTTACTTGTATGTCCTGTTTTTCACTAAGTCATAATCTGTGTTATTAAGTTACCTTTTGCATTGATCATCTTGGATTAATCTTGATGCCATGAACCTGAACCTTAAATGTTATTTGAAGCATGTAACCTGTACTTTGAGTGCATATCAGGTTTGTGTCCATGTGATACCTGTAGCATGTTGTTTCCTTGATTACAAAGTGCTTAGTTGTTGTTTTGGGCAGATTGTGTTTGAATCTTGTATATATGGAGTGTATGTGTTGAACCGTGGATCTGTTTTGAGCATGCTCTATATGAAACTTACTTAGTTTTGCATGTAGTTTCATGTTACCTTATTGCATCTATGTTTTGGAGTGTTTGTGATGTTGTTTTGCTTGCATTTGCATCAATGCCATGTTTAACTTGTTTTGCTCATATCTTCTAGGCCGTAGCTTTGAATTAAACGAACTTTATATGTAACTTGACTAGAAAACCGTTTAGATCATCTTTGTGCACTTTAACTTAATTTTTAACAACTTCAACTTTGTGTTCTAATCAGATCTGGACCAATTTCGAATTTTGCATATGAGGACTTAACGAAATTGTTCTATGTTGTTTCCGGTCTCATTTAAACTTGCTTTGATGTGTTGCTCTTGTGTGCATCATCTCTTGCCATGAGTAGCTTCATGTAGCCTTGTCTTGCATCATACTTGGTTGAGAATCATGTCATGCTTATGTGTTGTGTGTTTACCATGTTGTTTGCTTCTTTCCGGTTGTGCTCCTTCTCGATAGTTCCTATTTCGTTGCGATTGTGAGGATTCGTTCGACTACGCTTGGTTTGTCTACGTGGCTTCATCTTCTTCATGGACTCGTTCTTCTTCGTAGCGGGATTTCAGACAAGATGACCGTCACCTTGGATCTCACTACTATCTTTGCTATGCTAGTTGTCTCGATGATATGGCTATGTCGCGCTACCTACCACTCGTTTATCAAGCCTCCCAAATTGCCATGAAAACCTCTAACTTTTTCACCCTTCCTAGCAAACCGTTGTTTGGCTATGTTACCGCTTTCCTCAGTCCCTCTTATAGCATTGCTAGTTGCAGGTTATTCCATGTTGGGACATGGATATCATGAACTTTGTTGGGATATCACAATATCTCTTATTTAATTAATGCATCTATATACTTGGTAAAGGATGGAAGGCTCGACCTTATGCCAGGTGTTTTATTCCACTTTTGCCGTCCTAATTACCGTCATACCGGTGTTATGTTCCTTGATTTTGCGTCCCTAACACGATGAGGGGTATGGGACCCTCTTGCCAATTTTCTTTGAATAAAACTCTTCCAGCAAGGCCCAACATTGGTTTTACCATTTGCCTATCATCACCTACACTTGCATAGGGACTTGCCGGCCCCCGTGGATTTTTATTAGCCCCCCCCCCCGGGCCAGTGCTCCTCTGAGTATTGGTCTGAACCGAGCAGACCGCAGGGACACCTCGAGGAAACTTGGGGGTTGGTTTTACTCGTAGGATGTCTCATCCGAGTGTGCCATGAGAATGAGATATGAGCTGCTCCTGTCGGGATTTGTCGGCACATTTGGGCGGTCTTGCTGCTTTTGTTTTACCATTGTCGAAATGTCTTGTGCACCGGGATTCCAAGTCTGATTGGGTGTCCCGCGATGGAGGATTGTGTCCGCGGATCGTGAGCTTGTCATGGGCTAAGTTGGGACACCCGTGCAGGGTTTAAACTTTCGAGAGCCATGCCCGCGGTTATGTGGCAGATGGGAATTTGTTAATATTCGGTTGTAGAAGACTTGAAGTTAACTCTTTTAAAATACACCAACCGCATTGCGTAACCGTGATGGTCTCTTTTCGGGGAAGTTCGAGAAGAGAACACGGTTTGGGTTATGTGTGAGCGTAAGTAGTCCAGGATCACTTCTTGATCATTTCTAGTTTGCGACCGTTTGCGTAGTTTCTCATCTTACTCTTGTAATTCGCAAGTTAGCCACCATACATTGCTTAGTCGCTGTTGCAACCTCACCAGTTTACCCCTTCCTTACCCATTAAGCTTTGCTAATATTGATACCCATGGTAATGGGATTGCTGAGTCCTCATGGCTCACAGTTTACTACACCAACAGTTGCAGGTACAGGTTATGCGATGATCATGACGCGAGAGCGACGTTTATTGTTTTGGAGTTCTTGTTCCGCTTCTTCTTTGTCCGAGGGATAGGTTTCTGGTCGGCAGCCTGGGCTAGCAGGGTGGACGTCGTTTGAGCTTTTGTTTATGTTTCATCCGTAGTCGGATGTTGATCTTATGTATGTATTGATGTATTCTTGCGGCATTTGTATGCCTTGTATGTATCCCCATCTATTATGTAATGTTGATGTAATGATATCCACCTTGCAAAAGCGTGTCAATATGCGATTCTATCCTTGGTGGGACCTTCGAGTCTCTTTAGGATAGTATCGCATATTGGGCATGACAAGTTGGTATCAGAGCCTGGACCGACCATAGGAGCCCCTTATTTGATCGTGTAGTTTGGCCGTTGTTGAGTCTAGAAGAAAACTTTTTTGAAGTCTAGTTATATCGGAGAGTAGGTTTCTTTTTACTCCTCAGTCCCTTCGTCGCTCTAGTAAGGAAGCCTGACGTAGGTGTTTTGAACTACTCCTCTTCCCCTTCAAATTTCTTTTAGGATCACGCAGTTAGTTTTCATTCGTTGCGATGCCAGCTCTTTTCACCCAGTGCTTTTCTCGTCATGTTGATTCGATCCTCGTTGTCTTTTGCGAGATCGGTTCTAAGTTCCTTCTCAATGACGTTGTTCCCCCGTCCGAAGTCGTCCTTGTTTTTCCCACCCGCCCACCCCTTTTCTTCTTGAAGCCGGAGCTCGTAATCGAGTATCCATCCTACTAGTGTGAAGCCTTTGCATTCTTTCCTCACTTATTTCAACCGGTGTTTTTCCTCTTCAAATTATTCGTTGATTCCCCGTTCCAAGTTGCCTTTGTTTTACCCGCCCTCCCACCCTTTTTATTCCCGGAGTCTGAGCCTCTATTCGGGCATCAATTTCATTCGTGCGGAGTCTCTTCAGTCTTTCCTCAGTTGTCTCAACCGGTGAATGCCCTAGGTCTTCGTGAGCAAGCGAGTTGGATGCACACCCATTTAGTTTCTTTTTGAGCTTTCATAAACTTATAGCTCGAGTGCATCCGTTGCGTGGAAATCCCTACTCACTCACATTGATATCTATGGATGGACATCTCCATAGCCCGTTGCCTAGTTGATGTGAGACTATCTCCTTTTTGTCTTCTTCACAACCACCATATTCTATTCCTCCTATAGTGCTATGTCCATGGCTCACGCTCATGTATTGCGTGAAAGTTGAAAAGTTTTGAGAACATCAAAAGTATGAAATAATAGCTTGGCTTGTCATCGGGGTTGTGCATGATTTGAATATTTTGTCTGATGAAGATGGAGCATAGCCAGACTATATGATTTTGTAGAGATAAGCTTTCTTTGGATTTGTTATTTTGAGAAGACATAATTGCCTTGTTAGTATGCTTGAAGTATTATTGTTTTTATGTCAATATTAAACTTTTGTTGAATCTTATGGATATGAATATTCATGCCACAATAAAGAAAACTTACATGGATAAATATGTTAGGTAGGATTCCACATCAAAAAATTTGTTTTTATCATTTACCTACTCGAGGATGAGCAGGAATTAAGCTTGGGGATGCTTGATACGTCTCCAATGTATCTATAATTTTTGATTGTTCCATGCTATTATATTATCTGTTTTGGATGGTTTATATGCATTAATATGCTACTTTATATTATTTTGGGGACTAACTTATTAACCTAGAGCCCAGTGCCAGTTTATGTTTTTCCTTGTTTTTGAGCTTCACAGAAAAGGAATACCAACCGGAGTCCAAACAGAATAAAACCTTCGCGATGATTTTTCTTGGACCAAAAGACACCCAGGAGACTTGGAGTGCAAGGAAACAAAAAATTTGTTAGTATATGTGAAGTATTATTGTTTTTATGTCAATGTTAAACTTTTGTTTTGAATCTTATTGATATGAATATTCATGCCACAATAAAGAAAAATTACATGGGTAAATATGTTAGGTAGGATTCCATATCAAAAATTCTGTTTTTACCATTTACCTACTCGAGGACGATCAAGAATTAAGCTTGGCGATGCTTGATACGTCTCCAATGTATCTATAATTTTTGATTGTTCCATGATATTATGTTATTTGTTTTGGATGTTTTATATGCATTAATATGCTATTTTATATTATTTTTGGGACTAACTTATTAACCTAGAGCCCAGTGTCAGTTTCTGTTTTTTCCTTGTTTTTGAGCTTCGCGGAAAAGGAATACCAACCGGAGTCCAAACAAAATAAAATCTTCGCGATGTTTTTTCTTGGACCAAAAGACACCCAGGAGACTTGGAGTGCAAGTTAGAAGAGCCACGAGGCGGCCACAAGGGTGGAGGGCGCGCCCGGGGGGTAGGACGCGCCCCCTACCTTGTGGGCCCCTCGGTGACCCCCTGACCTAGATCTTCCTCCTATATATTCACATATATTCCCGAACTATCAGAAGCATCCACAAAAACACTTTTCCACCGCCACAACCTTTTGTTCCCGTGAGATCCCATCTTGGGGCCTTCTCCGGCATCCTGCGGGAGGGGGATTCGATCATGGATGGCTTCTACATCAACTCTATTGCCCTTCCGATGAAGCATGAGTAGTTTACCTCAGACCTATGTGTCCATAGCTAGTAGCTAGATGACTTCTTCTCTCTCTTTGATCTCAATACCATGTTCTCCTCGATGTTCTTGGAGATCTATTCGATGTAATCTTCTTTTGCGGTGTGTTTGTCGAGATCCAATGAATTATGGATTTATGATCAGCTCATCTATGAATATTATTTGAATCTTCTCTAAATTCTTTAATGCATGATTTGATATCGTTGTAATTCTCTTCGAATTAACGGTTTGGTTTGGCCAACTAGATTATTTTTTCTTGCAATGGGAGAAGTGCTTAGCTTTGGGTTCAATCTTGCGGTGTCCTTTGCCAGTGACAGTAGGGGCAGCAAGACATATATTGTATTGTTCCCATCAAGGATAAAAAGATAGGGTTTACATCATATTTCTTGAGTTTATTCCTCTACATCATGTCATCTTATTTAATGTGTTACTCTGTTCTTCATGAACTTAATACTCTAGATGCAGCCAGGAGTCGGTTGATATGTGGAGTAATAGTAGTAGATGCACGCAAGAGTCGGTGTACTTGGTACGGACATGATGCCTATATTTCATAATCATTGACTTAGATATTGTCATAACTTTGCGCTTTTATATCAATTGTTCGACAGTAATTTCTTCACCCACCGTATTATTTGCTATCATGAGAGAAGCCTCTAGTGTAACCTATGACCACCCGGGTCTAATTTTCATCATATAAATTTCCGATCTACTATTTTGCAATCTTTTACTTTTCGATCTATAAACCAAAAACCCAAAAATATTTACTTTGTCTTCTGTTTAGTTTTATCTATCTCTACCAGATCTCATTTTTGGTAGTGACCATGAAGGGATTGACAACCCCTTTATCACGTTGGGTGCAAGTTGTTTGATTGTTTGTGCAGGTATTGGTGATTTGTGCATTGTCTCCTACTATATTGATACCTTGGTTCTCTAACCGAGGGAAATACTTATCTCTACTTTGCTGCATCACCCTTTCCTCTTCAAGGAAAAACCAACGCAAGCTCAAGAAGCAGCAAGGAGCTACCGCTCGTGATAAAGAAGGCGCGCGACCGCCTCCTCCACTACCTCGGCGGTCCCTCGGGCTCGAGGTCCGTCGTCACTGAGGCGGAGCGCGTGCCTCGGCAGCAGGAGCGGTACGACTAGCGCAATGCTAGTCGCCGCTCCACGTTCGCCAAGAGCGGCGTGTTGCCGGACTGGGTCCGCAAGGACCCCGACCTCTCCGCCGCGTGGACACTCGATCGCTCCGTCACCACCGCAGAAACGGCCGTCAAGCGCCGCCGCCGCCTCGACGGCGAGCTCGCCAAGATCGGTGAGAAGTGGTCGCCGAAAGCCGGCCGTGGCAAGGCCACCGCCAGGGCTCCGTAGGCCACGTCGGCAGTGGCTGCGACTGCCTTCCACACGACGCAGTAGGAGGCGGAGCGGCTCCTCCGTGAGTGGCAGGCAACCGCCGGGCAAGGTTGTCGTGGCCCTTCGGCGCTGTTCCACCGACGACAGGGCAGGGTAGTCACGCGTACGAGGTGGTTCGTCCGGTATAGGGTTTAGGTTTTTTTTGGCTTTTTGGTTGGCACGAATTTCGTCCGGTTAGTTTAAGTTGTTGTGAATATTTATGTGATTAGTGTTGAATGGCTGCCTCCCGCATCCATGTCTGCATGCTGGTCCCCTTATTTACGGACGGATGTGGGTGATTTTTTTACAGATTGTCGTTGGAGATGCACAAAGTCGCAAATGAGCCCGGTTCTCCATGGTTCCAATGAGGCGCACGCACGTGTCCGTAGTTGCTCTTCCTCATCCTGGACATGCCTGGTGTGGCAAAATTTCGTGTTTTGACCCTTTTCCGAAACCTATCCGAGATCTGACCCTAAGTTGATTTTTTTTCGAGATCTGACCCTTTTGCTACCGTCAGAGTCCATGGCAGTAGGGTCTAACAGCCTACCGCCAGAGACTTTGGCGGTAGGAAACATCTCTATCGCCAAACGGGCTGGCGGTAACCTGCATAATCCTACCGCCAAGGTGCTTGGCGGTAGACACGAGCACGCACTGTGTTCAATACTTAGGCGTGTTTTGACGATAGGGCATGCAACCCTACCGTCAAGGTCCTTGATAACCCTGACTCCTTGTGTTCCACTATTCTATGGGCCAGGTACTACCCTGATGGCGATCTGCTGAATTCCAAGCCAAAGCATGGTGCTTCTTTCACCTGGCTAAGCATTATGGCAGGCATTACTACTCTGAAACGTGGCTATATTTGGCGAGTGGGAAATGGACATAACATCAATATTTGGGAAGATGCATGGATCCCAAATTGTGCCACTAGGAAAATTGTGACTCCTAGGGGGGGACAATTGTTATCAAGAGTGGTTGATCTGATTGACCCTGTTTCCAATAATTGGGATGAGGACCTGATTAGACAAACTATGTGGCCCATTGACGCTCAACGGATTCTTTCAGTCCCACTTTCGCAACATAACATGTCAGATTTCATTGCTTGGAATTATACAAAAAATGGTATGTTCTCGGTACGGTCTGCTTATTCCGTGGAGTGGAATGATCAGTATGGGAGTAAACTAAAACACTCTAATGGGATGGGGCGAACCACACCTAACCCTATTTGGTGTCAGATATGGAAGTTATCCTTTCCGGCAAAAGTCAAAATTTTTATATGGCGTACGTTATATGGCACCCTCCCATGCCGGGCAACACTTGCTAATAGACACATGAAGGTCTCGCCCCTTTGTCCTACTTGCTCTCAGGGTGTAGAAGACACGAAGCACATACTTTTCCTATGTACTACAGTAAAGGAGGTTTGGAAGAGGCTAGGATTAGATGAGATTATTGATAGAGCTTGTGAGGTTGATCATGCTGGAGAAGCGATACTGGAATACCTTTTAGTTCTCCCAGATCAAGATTTGCGTATTATGGGGTACCAAAATGTACGAGAAATGATAGCTATTTCAGCTTGGTATCTATGGCGGAAGAGACGAAAATTAGTGCACAAGGAAACAACTCAGAATGCAACTCAGATATCAATGGGGATCATAGCCCTCACATACAATTTTGTAAATGCATCATCTTCAAAGGCGTCCATGAAAAAGGGGGGGTTGGCATTGTCCCCCTAGGGGTTTCGTGAAACTCAATGTTGACGGCTCTTTTGACCAGGACATGTTGAAGGGTACGATGGGGGCGGTTTTGCGAGACGACAAAGGTAGGTTTATTGCAGGAGGAAATAAAAAGATTGACCATTGCGCGGATGTTCTGATGGCAGAAGTTTTAGCCCTCAAATTTGGACTAACACTAGCGCAAAGGGCGGGGTACAATCGCCTAATCATCAACTCAGATAATCTAGAGGTGATTGAGACCATGCAGGACGGAGGACAGTCAACGAGTGCGGCGGCGGCAATTTTCGATGACTGCTTCCACTACGCATGTGATTTCATCATGACTAGATTCGAACATTGTAATAGAGAGGCAAATAGAGTAGCACATGAACTTGCTAGATTAACTAGATTTTCTTCAACTTTGTATTGGTTCGAGGAACCTATCAATGAAATTGTACTCGGCCTCACAAACGATGTATTGGTTATTTCTAATGAATAAAGTTTCGTTTTATTTCAAAAAAAAAAGGCTGTTATGGTTCCTGATAATAATAAAAGGGTCAAATCTTAAAAAAATTAAATTAGGATCAGATTTTAAATAGGTTTAAATAAAAAGTCAAAACACGGAATTTAGCCGCCTGGCGCCGAGCCACGGCGCAACCAAAGGGTCGGGTAACATGGGATGGAAGCCGCGGCATGTGACGCCGGTCATCGTCGATTGACCTCTAGATTGATCAGGTTATTTTGTAACAGATGGCACTGGCTCATTAGCCGGTTGGTGTGGTTAACCTAGAAAGTAGTAGAAAAATGTGCTGCCCAGACATGGCCACATCCTTGCTCGTTACCGGCGCCACTTTTCTTTTTTCCTTCACCCGGCGCCATTCTGGGACTGCCACCGAGAGCTTTTAGCGCATAGGATGGGAGACCCTCTCCTTGGCAGTTTATTAGAGCATCTTTCAGCCGTTGGCCCCTCACGATGGACGAGATTTGTCCTGCTTCCTTTCCGTATGCCCATCCGTACTCCCGCATATATGACTTGATTTGATTGGATAAAATAAGGTCCGGCCTCATCCCCTTAAAATCAGGGGATAATTAGATTAGAAAGAAAAAGGGAAAAAAGACAGCTGTAGGATGAAGTGAAAGCACGGATGGAAGCATGGGGAGGGAGCAGGCAAGCCGGATCCCCACACGACGCATAAAAATCGTCTCCTGAGGATGAGCCGGCGACACAACCGGCGCTGGAGCAGTTTTGCGCTTAGTCGTCGCCCCTAGGCGTCGATATTAGTCCACTTTTCAGCCCTCTTTCGACGAATAAAAGGCTCATATGGGCAAGAATAGGCTCATATTCGGCGTGGTTCGCCGTGGCTCGTTATTGAATCATGAACATAAATATATTTTTATCACATATGTAATCGCAGAGAAATCAAATAGTTCAACAGAATAATACAGCAATAAATAGTTCAATACAAATTATATAATTCAACAAATAAAAACTCATATTTCATCACACGTCGCGTCCGGCGTCGCCCTTGAGCCTCCATAGGTGCTCCACCAGATCATGCTGCAGCTCATGATGCACCTGTGGGTCTCGGATCTCCTGACGCATACTGAGGTAGGCAGTCCTGGTGAAGGGCGGCAGACGGCGGTGGGATATCGCCGCTGCTTTTCATTGCTCGCCAGCAGTTGGGCGAGGGCGGCGAGCACCATGAGGTGCTCTTCTTCCTGGACGTCGGCCTCGGCTTCCTCCTCCAGTAGCGCGGCGAGCGCTTCCTCGTCATCCAAGTCCATCGCCGAGGCATGCAAATCGCCGAACACCTTGCGCCCGATGGGCGTGCACCCGCCGCTAAACTGCCCCTCCGCGGCCGGAAACGGCGGCCGAAAATGCCCAGCTGCTGTTGGAGGGGCTGCCGCGGCGAACCTCTGCTATTTTTCTGACGGGGAATAGCTATCTAGCGATGAAGGGCGACGGGCTGCGCCGGAATATCGCTAGTGGCGGCCGAGGACGCAGGGGGTGGGAGGCGAGCCCGGAAGAAAATATTGACTTTTCACCTGACGGTGTGGGTCGGTCGCGCTTTTCCCTTGCGCCGGAGCCTCCGATCGCCCCCCAATGCGCCGGGTTCGGCCTGCAAGCGCCGGGCGAAAAAAGACAAAACCAACGCTATCCGTCATCCTAGGACGCGACTGGGGCGTTTTTTTGACGCCAACATAAAAAATATGGTCTGAGAGACCTGTTAGAGACGCGACTAAATATACTCTTATATAATACTACCACATGGGCACATCACTAGTAGATAAAACATGGGCACATCACATGGGACCAACGGTTCCCATGTCATCAAGACTCACGAGCAACCACGGATGTGGAAACTCGAATGCACACCACAGTGCTCACTGCTCAGTGGTACTCCCTCTTATTCTTTTTATCCGTGTATAAAATTTGGTTAAAGTCAAACTACGTAAAATTTAACCAAATTTATATCAAAAACTATGAACATCTACAATAATAGAACTATTAGTATGAAAATATATTTCATGGCACATCTAATAATATTGATTTCATATCGTGAATGTTGATATTTTTAATACCAAATTAGTCAAACTTTTCAAAGCTTGACTTTAATCAAACCTTATATATAAACTAAAAAAACGAAGGGAGTACTACATACTAGCTTTATAATACTAGTACTGGATAAAATCTGCCACAGAAAGATTTTAGCGGGGAGAAGGAGCATCATAGACTGACTGAATGATAGAAGTGTTTTCACCGGCGGTGCATTGCTTTCAATCAATCCATTGAAATGGAGTCCAGCTGCTTACCCTAATCTAATCACAGGATGAGCCCATGGATCTAGCTGCAGTACCTCGACTCCACCGGAAAGGAGCGGGCCCGTGTCGGTAGCGTTGCTCCGGCTGGGTCCAGCACGACCCGACCGCGGCACGCGTGGCGTTGGATTTGGAGATTCGGGCTCCTGATTGTGATGCGAGTCTGCAACATGCACAGCCATGTGACCTGCATTGATTCCTGCCAGCCACTGTGCTGTGTGTGAGACCTGACCTGCACAAGAACGGATCAAAGCTGGGGCCGGCCCTTCGCGGCATCATCAACCTCTCAAAAACTCGTGTAAAAACAGGTTCACAAAATAACTCATCTGAAACAACTCCTCAAAATCTGACGCAGAAATGAGCCTTCTATAGAGTAGAAGAAACAGCAAATGCTGCAAAAGACGAAAAGGCTGGTCCGTCGAATGAAATTCTGATATTGCCTCGATTCAACATATATATACTTATAATCAAAACAAGAAATCGTACTGTACTCCGATCCGATGGCAAATAAATCAGTGGCAATGGCAGCAAGTTGCGAGGTGTGCATGATCCGTGGATCAATCAGCAATGCTTGATTTGCTCGCACTGGGCCAACCTGACACGCACAAGACAAGCATTGCACCTCGCAAGCACCTCACTCCACAGCGTCCCCATGCACTGGATGCAGCTGGCTCACTCATCACTCGATTGCCATCGCTCGATCCATCATGTTCATTTAGTGCCACGTCAAAACAGATTATTTTTATTTCGCCAAGCAACCAATAATGTACTCCAAGAACCTACGTACAGTGAGCTCACACTAGCTATAAATACACACAGGCTTCTTCGTCTTCGCATCCACCACTCGCCCATTGTTTGTAGTACCAACCAGCCAAGCCAAGAAGTAACAGAGAAGGAGGAAGAGAGGCCGGCCGGCGAAATGAAGGCGACCGCGGGGGCCCTCCTCGCCGTGGTGGCGGCGGTGCTGCTGCGCGGCGTGGCGGCAGCGCCGCCCCGGAAGCCGGTGGACGTGCCGTTCGACAAGAACTACGTGCCGACGTGGGCGCAGGACCACATCCACTACGTGAACGGCGGGCGGGAGGTGCAGCTGTCCCTGGACAAGACCACCGGCACGGGCTTCCAGACCCGGGGCTCCTACCTCTTCGGCCACTTCAGCATGCACATCAAGCTCGTCGGCGGCGACTCCGCCGGCACCGTCACCGCCTTCTACGTACGCCTCACGTTCATCTCCATCTCGCATTCTCGCCCTTGTGCAGTGCAGGAGTATGCTTAAGATGTAATGTAAGTGATGGTTTGCTTCTGGATTGCATTTGCTATTGCAGCTGTCGTCACAGAACTCGGAGCACGACGAGATCGACTTCGAGTTCTTGGGGAACAGGACGGGGCAGCCGTACATCCTGCAGACCAACGTGTTCTCCGGCGGCAAGGGCGACCGGGAGCAGAGGATCTACCTCTGGTTCGACCCAACCAAGGACTACCACTCCTACTCCGTCCTCTGGAACCTCTACATGATCGCGTAGCTCTTCCATCCCCCTTTCGTATTCCTGCTTACTAAGTTATTTTCCCCCTTATTGGTGGCAAATGAGAAGACGATCTTTAGTTAGTTGATGATGTTTGGAACTGATTAGTTAACGAATCTACAAGATTTCGCGTGTAAGGTTAATCAATTTTTTTGTCTAACTTAAACCACATATTTAATTAACATAAAATGTACTTCCTTCGTTTCAAATTACTCGTCGCAGAAATGGATGTATCTAGAAGTAAAATACATCTAGATACATCCATACCTGCGACAAATAACTCGGAATAGAAGGAGTAACTTATGTAATGCTATTTTATTCGTATCCAAAAACATTTACGATGATACAGTTTATTTTATGAGCATATAACTTATACTCTCTTCTTGGAGGAAAATCATAGAAATAGAAAAGTCATAGTAAATGAGATGATATGCATCTCAATCCTATGAATAGGAATAGGAAAGAAGATGTCCTTTGATTCATTTCATAGAATTTTTTACATTAAGTCTAGGTTAATGTTTATTTTTCTATGAAATGTGAAGGATATGAAGAATTCCTCTATAGGAATAGGATTCCATTCTTACAAACAAAGCAAAAGGCTTTAAAAGAATTTTTCCTAAAAAACACTATCCTATAAAATTCCTATAAAAATCCTACAAACCTAGGAAAGAAGATGTCCTTTGATTTATTTCACAATTTTTTTTTCATTAAGTCTAGGCTAATGTTTATTTTTCTATAAAATATGAAGGATATGAAGAATTTCTTCATGGAAATAGGATTCCATTCCTACAAACAAACCAAAGAGCTCTAAATTTTTTTTCCTGAAAAACACTATCCTATAAAATTTTTATAAAAATCCTACAAATCAAAGGAGGCCTAGACAAGTACCCTCCGTCCCATAATACATGATATTTTAAAATCTGTAGTACTGCTCATGCAACATGCATAATATTCGTAAACAAGCAGTACGACACCTAAGACCAACTCCACCGCGCGACCCTATCCTATCCGCCCCCGTCCGTTTGGGGTAAAAAGGACAAACGAGACGGCCCAGCGCGCGGGCGCAAACAGACTTTTGTCTGCTTTGTATCTGCTTTCGACCCATCCCCAGCCCAAAGTTGCGGCGATTTTGGGGTGAAACGGACAGCGCGCGGACGGGTGGGACGCGCGCGCTTGTCCTCCCCTGGCCCGCCTGTCGGTGGGAGAAACCAACCCCCCATGCTCATTTGGCGCCATTTCCCTCAAACCCTCCCACGTCCCTCCCGCCGCCCCCTCTCTCCCCCGTCCATGGCCGACGCCCCGCCGAGTTCCGGCGGCCTGGGAACGGAGAGCGGTCGTCAAGATCAATGTCGCCGCGGCCAAGTTCGCCGCCCAGCGCGAGGAGCTGGAGGCCGCGCGGCGCAAGGCCGCTGCCGACGAGAAGAAGGACCTCGTCAACAAAGCGCACGCTATCCTCATGCTTGGCATGGGCCGTCCGGCGGGGTTTCATGCAGTGGCCGTCGGCCCGGCGAGCACAGGCTCGTCGGTCGCCCGGCCTACACACTGCCAGTCACCGACGTCGCGCGCCACGCCCATGTCACCCGGCTTTCCTCCGCCCAGGCATGACGGCCAGACCCGTTTTTTGGCGTCGCCGGACGTGGGCTTGTTCGCGCCGTCCACACCACGCACCGTGGCCGTCATCGACCTCAACATCACGCCTGGGTCCAGCAGCGGCGGGCGGCCGTCCGTCGAGATGCAAAGAAAGCAGGCGCGTGCACCGTTCACGGGCACCATGTCGGCCCCCCGCGTGTTGTTTGACGGAACGCCAACCTCAACGCCGACGGTGGACGACCCCTTCTACAACCAGTACATGGAGGACGTGATCTTCTAGGATGGGCATGGCCGTGCCTACGACCCCGAGGAGACCCAAAGTCAGGATGGCCGCGCCTAGTACGTGCCCGATGAGGAGGCCGACGATCATGCTGACTACGACAATGGTGATTCGTGGCATGAAGACCTGAACTAGGTCGTCCGATCGGCGTGGCCGTTCTTTTTGGAGGCTGGCATGGGTGCCGCCCGCCCGCTGGGCCGCTGGCAGTGTGCCGGCGAAAAAACATTCACTTTGGAGGCCGGCTGTGTTGCAGGCCGCTGGCTGTGTTGCCGGCGAGGACAACTATTCATTTTGGAGGCTGGCTGTGTTGCCGGCCGCTGGCTGTGTTGTCGGTGATGGTCGTGTAGGCCACTGGCTTTGTTGCCGGCGTGATGAACTGAAGTCGTGAACTGGGGCTTAGCATTTGAAATGTCTCTTTTTTTTAAATAGACGCAGACAGGATGGAGCAAAAAGATGCGTCCGCGCGGTGGGTGCACTGCCACCGCATTTTAGGATAGAACCGAACACGACTCTAAATCTTTACCAAAGGGACAAAAACAAAATAAAACGGACATTCGTTTGGGTCTCGCGGTGAAGTTGGCCTAAGGGCTAAGATGGCCGCGCATGTGCAATGGATGCGGGGCGCGTGCATGTCCTGAACAGCAACATGAATACTCCTACCAAAGGTAGAGGTCGGTCTGCCCCGGGCCCGCTGCTCCAGGCAAGGCAATTATGCCCCAGAGGCCAGAGTACTAGGCAGGCTCATGGGGTGGCGCGTGCAGTCCTACAGTTCACTGCACCGTCCATGCAGAATTTCTGCAAAGTTGAGCACCGGACACGATGTCTGACGCGCTGTCTCTCTCATTGCCGCGCCGCTACTAATAATAGTATTTTCCTCGCAAAAGAAGAAAAAGAAATGAATCGAAATATTAATAGGAAAATGGAGGT
Source organism: Triticum dicoccoides (assembly GCF_002162155.2). NCBI lineage: Eukaryota > Viridiplantae > Streptophyta > Magnoliopsida > Poales > Poaceae > Triticum > Triticum dicoccoides. The sequence goes on from NC_041386.1 coordinate 436,819,383, forward strand.
TGTGACGTGACATTGGGCATTGGGCATGCATGCAGGTTCTTCGTGGACGACACGCCGATCCGGGTGTTCAAGAACAGCAAGGACCTCGGGGTGCGGTACCCGTTCGACCAGCCCATGAAGCTCTACTCCAGCCTGTGGAACGCGGACGACTGGGCGACCCGGGGCGGGCGGGAGAAGACGGACTGGTCCAAGGCGCCCTTCGTCGCCTCCTACCGGGGCTTCCACGTCGACGGCTGCGAGGCGTCCGCGGAGGCCAAGTTCTGCGCCACCCAGGGCGCCCGCTGGTGGGACCAGCCCGAGTTCCAGGACCTGGACGCCGCGCAGTACCGCCGCCTCGCCTGGGTCAGGAAGGAGCACACCATCTACAACTACTGCACCGACCACGACCGCTACGCCGCCATGGCGCCAGAGTGCAAGCGCGACCGCGACGTCTGAGTCAGCCAGCCACGATGATATACTGCTTCGCTACTACTACCACTAGTTGTTGTTGTGCCGCTGGTCGCGGTGCGGTCGCTGAGACCTAGTAGTACGAGGAATTTGTATCCCTACACTACATGTGTGTGTATGCTCATGCCATGCCTACTTTATTAATATTATTCTGATTGCCCATCCAGATATCAACTAAGGCCTTTTTTGGTTTACAACAATTTCATAGGAATTCTAGATGATAGGATTCTTATAGGATTTTTTCCTTTAGAGCCCTTTGGTTCATAGGAATGGATTCCTATTCCTACATAGGATTGGCTCCTATCCTTCATATTTCATAGGAAAATAAAAAAAAGCCTAGACTCAATGGAAAAATTCCTTTGGTGTCAACCAAATGACATCTTGTTTCCTATTCCTATTCATAGGATTTGAGATACATGTCATCTCATTTCCTACAACATTCATATTCCTATGATAATCCTATCCTATGAACCAAAAGAGGCCAAGTATGCTGTAATCATAATTTTGATTGATGCTGGTGGAGTGGTGCTGAGTTCACTTGGACACTCGTCATCCGTCGAAATTATGATTAACTTTTTTTGACGGGAAAATGAAAATTCCATTAAACTTCAAGCACAACAATGCCACTGGCTAACAGTTTTACAATACAATTGGGGGCAGAGGCCTCCCAGAAGGAGTCATCTGACAATGAACATCCATCTTGGCAAGCTCATGTACTACAGAGTTACAAGTGCGTCGGCCGAAAGAAAAAGTATAGAAATCAAAGTTTAGAATGTATAGGCTTCTAGCTTCCTTCACCAACACACCAATGGTTGCCATGTCATATTCGTTGCTCTTCAAAGCATGTATAAGGGTTGAGTAATCAGACTCGAAATGATTCGATTTGCCCCAATCCTGATCGCGCCACCAATGGCAGCAAGGCAGGCTACAGATTCAGATTACAAATCACATTTCAGGTTCACAGACTTGCCCGCACCAGCAACGATAAATTCGCCAGCCTGATCACGGACCACATAGCCCCAACCCCCTGCACATGTATTTTCATCAAAGGCACCGTCGAAGTTAACCTTCACATGATGCATTGGGGGCTTGCTCCATCTGTGAATGTCCGGTGGCTTAGGAGGCTTGTTTAGTTTTCGCAAGCCCAGGGACTCAATTAGCAACTTCTCCACCCGGTGACAAACCGCTTGAGGCTCTGGAGCCGCCTCACCAGCATTGGCCTTGTTGCGAACATTCCACCATTCCCACATAAAGGTCACGACCTCCAACTGCGTGTCTTCATCACACCTCCACAACTCCTGAAGCATGGAGTGGGCTGAATTGCAGAGCATGAGCTTTTCTCGGGTCTCTCTCAAAGCCAAAATGTTCCATCATTCTTTAGCTTTCTTGCACTTCAGGAAGGTGTGGCCTCCATCTTCATTTAACCTATGGCAAACATGGCATCTAGCATCCACGTCCACGCCCAGCTTTTGAATTTTCATGCGGTTAGTCAGACTATTGTGGGCAAGGCGCCACACAAACATCTTTACCTTGCCGGTGGCCTTCAGGGACCAGACATGCTTCCAATCAAATTTGGCAGTGATGTTAGCAGAATTTTCCTTAGAGCAACATCTCTTCCCAGCCTTCTATCGCGCAGCATAACACCAATCTTATAAGCAGATTTGACAGAGAAGATGCCACGTTGATCAAAGTGCCAAGCAAAATTATCATCCATCCCTTCGCAGATGCTAATGGGGAAAATGGCCTTTGCTTCTTCCTCCTGAAAGAGATCATAGACCATCGCCTCGTCCTAGCCCCTGGTGTTTGTATTGAGCAAATCTGCTACAAGAGTGATTGGGGAGCGCCCTGGGAAAGATCTAGGCCTCCTTGTATCGCCCTCGGGAATCCAGGGATCTTCCCACACCTTGATGTTAGTCCCATCCCCCACCCTCCACATAATCACTTCCTTTAATAAGTCCACCCCTTTTAGGATGCTGCGCCAAGTGTACTATATGCCAGGGGCGGGAACATCGTCCAGAAGCTTCCCGTCAGGAAAATATTTAGCCCGCAGCACCCTCCCAAATAGAGACTCAGGGTCTTGTAGTAGTCTCCAACCTTGTCTAGCCAACATGGCCAGGTTAAAGATGTGGAGATCACGAAGGCCAAGGCCATCCTCAGTTTTTAGCTTTGTATGACATTGCCAGCTCAGCCAGTGATGCCGCTCCTCATCTTGATTATTCCACCAATAGCGACAGACCATTGAGCTAATTTCATCGCAGAAAGATTTCGTGATGTCAAAGCAGGACATGGCATAGATGGGGATCGCCTGGGCCATGGCTTTAACCAAGATCTCCTTCCCTGCTCTAGACAAGAATTTCTCCTTCCACCCTCGGATTAACTTCTAGATTCTCTCTTTAAGATACTCAAAGGCCTTGGCTTTTGATCTACCCAAGAAAATTGGCAGACCAAGATATCTTTCATTGAAGGCTTTGTCCCGAATGTGTAAATCCTCTAGAAATTCCTTTTTGCTCGCTGAGAAGTTCCCTTGTTGAACATAACAACGGACTTTTCCTTGTTTATCATTTGGCCAGACGCATCCTCGTAGAGAGTAAGGATCTCTTGGATCCTTCGAGCACTTGGCTCATTCGCCTTCATAAAGATCAAGGAGTCATCGGCGAAGAAGAGGTGGTTTATCTTGGGAGTCGTAGGATAAACCTGAACTCCCTGCAAGGATCCATCCTCCTCGGCCCGGTGAAAGAGAGCCGAGAGTCCCTCAGCACAAGATGAAAAGTTAAGGTGATAGAGGACACCCCTGCCTCAGGCCACACTGAGGCACCACCACCTCAGTCAGATTCTTGTTCACCTTTACCTTGTACGTGACCGTGGTAACACAACGCATCACTAGCTGCAACCATCTATGAGAGAAACCCAGCTTTAGCATTATCTTCTCCAAGAAAGACCACTCAACACGGTCAAAAGCCTTACTCATATCAAGCTTGACAGCTGCAAGCCCATCTCTACCTTCCTTCCTCTGGCGCACGAAATGGGTGGTCCCATAAGCGATCAGAATATTACCGGTAATCAGCCGTCCAGAGACGAAGCCACTCTGGCTAGGAGAAATGACCACATCAAGCACCTCCTTCATCCGACAAGCAATCACCTTTGTGACAATCTTAAACACCACATTGCAAAGGCTGATCGGCCGCAACTCCTTAAGCCGGGTTGGATTCTTGACTTTGGGGATCAAAACAATGACCGTCTCGTTCTAGCCCGCTGGAATTTGGCCACCGTTCAGAACCGAATTTCGCCCTGCACCACGTCCCCTACCAGATCCCAAAAGCGCTTATAAAAGACCGCATGCCATCTAATTAAGAGCCAATTTTTTTCTTCAAAGGTGAAAGGTCTCTTAAGGAAGACATTCATCTCAGTAGTAACAATCGGGGAGACCTTGTCACGGAGCTCAGCCTCTCTAGTTCCTGCACAAGAAGAGAAAAGTTGCTTGTAGTAGTTAGTGATAAAGGTTCTCAGCTCCCCCCTCCACCACACCGCCCTCGTCGTTGTTGAGAGATTTGATCAAGTTTACCCTTCGCCTCTCTGAGGCACAAAAATGGAAGAAGCTAGTGTTTTGATCTCCATAATGCAACCAATGAGCCTTCGCTCGCTGCTTCCAATAAGTATTTTTTTGGTCCTCTAGTCTCTCAAGCTTGTACCTTTGTGACGCCCCCGATTCAATCGTACACTAATCATACACGTAAACGTGTACGATCAAGATCAGGGACAGGAAGATATCACAACACAACTCTACAAATAAAATAAGTCATACAAGCATCATATTACAAGCCAGGGGCCTCGAGGGCTCGAATACAAGAGCTCGATCATAGATGAGTCAGCGGAAGCAACAATATCTGAGTACAAACATAAGTTAAACAAGTAGCCATAAGATGGCTAGCACAAACTGGAATACAGATCGAAAGAGGCGCAGGCCTCCTGCCTGGGATCCTCCTAAACTACTCCTGGTCGTCGTCAGCGGGCTGCACGTAGTAGTAGGCACCTCCCGAGTAGTAGTAGTCGTCGTCGACGGTGGCGTCTGGCTCCTGGGCTCCAACATCTGGTTGCGACAACCAGGTAGAAGGGAAAGGGGGAAAAGAGGGAGAAAGAAACCGCGAGTACTCATCCAAAGTACTCGCAAGCAAGGAGCTACACTACATATGCATGCATTGGTATCAACTGGAATAAGGCTATCATATGTGGACTGAACTGCAGAATGCCGGAATAAGAGGGGGATAGCTAGTCCTTTCGAAGACTACGCTTCTGGTAACCTCCATCTTGCAGCAGGAGAAGAGAGTAAATGGTAAGTTCACCAAGTAGCATCGCATAGCATAACCCTAACCGATGATCCTCCCCTTGTCGCCCTGTGAGAGAGTGACCACCGGTTGTATCTGGCACTTGGAAGGGTGTGTTTTATTAAGTATCCAGTTCTAGTTGTCATAAGGTCAAGGTACAACTCCAAGTCGTCCTGTTACCGAAGATCACGGCTATTCGAATAGATTAAACTTCCCCGCAGGGGTGCACCACATAACCCAACACGCTCGATCCCATTTGGCCGAACACACTTTCCTGGGTCATGCCCGGCCTCGGAAGATCAACACGTCGCAACCCTACCTAGGCACAACAGAGAGGTCAGGACGCCGGTCTAAATCCTATGGCGCAGGGGTCTGGGCCCATCGCCCTTTGCACACCTGCACGTTGCGAACGCGGCCGGAAGCAGACCTAGCCTAGCAGGCGTTCCAGTCCAATCCGGCGCGCGCCGCTCAGTCGCTGACGTCACGAAGGCTTCGGCTGATACCACGACGTCGAGTGCCCATAACTATCCCCGCGTAGATGGTTAGTGCGTATAGGCCAGTAGCCAGACTCAGATCAAATACCAAGATCTCGTTAAACGTGTTATCTTGAAATAACCGCGAACGCCAACCAGGGCCAGGCCCACCTCTCTCCTAGGTGGTCTCAACCTACCCTGTCACTTCGCCACAAAGATCCACTTGCGGGTACTCCTACGAGCCGACCCGTCTTTTAGTCATCACATGTATCATGTATAAAGTATATAGTATATACCCGTGATCACCTCCCGAGTGATCACGGCCCGATAGTATAGCATGGCAGACGGACAAGAATGTAGGGCCACTGATGATAAACTAGCATCCTATACTAATCATTAGGATTGCAGGTAAAGGTAACAACAGTAGTAGCAAGGACAAGCTATGCATCAGGATAGGATTAACGGAAAGCAGTAACATGCTACACTACTCTAATGCAAGTAGTATAGAGAAGAGTAGCCGATATCTGGTGATCAAAGGGGGGGCTTGCCTGGTTGCTCTGGCAAGAGAGAGGGGTCGTCAACACCGTAGTCGTACTGGGTAGCAGCGGCGTCGGTCTCGGTGTCTAGCGAGAGAAGAGGGGGAAGAAACAATAAATATCAAGCAAACAGATGCATAGCAATGCATGACATGACAAGTAGCGGTGATAGGGGTGCCCTAACGCGGTAAGAGGTGGTACCGGTGAAGGGGGGAAACATCCGGGAAAATATCCCCGGTGTTTTGCGTTTTTGGACAAATGAACCGGAGGGGGAAAGTTGCGTGTTTGCTATGCTAGGGATGCGTGACGGACGAACGGACTGCGTATCCAGGTTCATCTCGTCGTTATGAGCAACTTTCATGTAGAAAGTATTTTCATCTGAGTTACGGATTAAAAGATATGATTTTCTAAAGATTTAATCATTTTCTGAAATTATTTTTAATTCAAAAATAAATGTTAAATTGCTAGGTGAACCCAGCACAATGTACACAAAAGTGTACCCAGTGTTTGATAGGTGGGCCAGAGGGACCCAGTTGACCAGTCAACGTTTGACTGGTCAACAGGGGTGGGACCCCTCTGTCACTGACTGTTTTAGTTAATTAGGGTTTAGGTTAATTAGTTAGGCTTAATTAGTTGTTTTAGTTTAATTAATCAAAATTAATTAAGTTTAATTAATCCTTTAATTAATCAATTAATTTAATTACTAATTTTATTTATTATTTATTATTTTTAAATCTTTTTTTATCGTTCTGGGGGTGGGCCCCACCTGTCTGTGGCCCAGAGGGGCATTAGCGGGCGTGGGCTGTCGGGCGCGGGCACGGGCGAAGCCTCAGCCCGCCCGTTAGCGAGGCGAGGCTAGAGCGGGGTCTAGCGGGCGTGAGGGCACCGGCGCCCGACGCGGCCAGCAAGGGGAGGAAGGGGGCGGCGCCTGGCTCGTGGCCACGACCGGAGCAGCGGGGCACCGGCGGGCGCGTCCAGCAGCGGCCGGAGGCGGGAGGGGGATGCGGTGGCCGGAACGCAGCCGGCGAGCGACTGCGCGGGCGCAGAGCAGTGCGGGGCGGGCGGCGAGCGTGCGCGTGCTTGAGCGGCGGACGAGGCCACGGATGATGTGGCGACGGCGAAGGTAGCAGGGGACAAGGTAA
>NC_041386.1:436826768-436951802 GCF_002162155.2 Triticum dicoccoides
TTTATGGGTGTGGGGTGGGCCGGCCTGGTGGGTCATGGCCCGGTTGGGCCGGTGGCCTGCTGGGCCGGAGCCTCGGGGGTTTTCCCTTTTTTTGTATTTCCTTTCTTTCTTTTATTTCCTTTCCTTTTCTGTTTTAGTTAATTTTAGCGCATTTAAGGATTTTATAAAATTGTGTTTCCTTTACTATAATTACCCTTGTAATATTCAGCACTGCCCGAACATTTTTGTTACAGCCTTTGAAAACTTTTGTTGTTTACATTAATTTAAATTTGAATTTGACGCGGTTTGAACTGACGGAAGTTTAGCAACGGTAATCGAGGTGATGTGGCATGATTAGCATGGAATTACTGTAGCAAGATTATCCGGGAGTTACAACCTTAACATCTGCTCAAGAGAGACTTGCTCCTGGGAGATGGTTCTTTTCCTGCAGCGATTGAGCTCCTTCTTGACCTTCTTGTTCTTTAGATCGCCCAAGACCTCTTTGCTCCATGTGTGCAGTTCCATCCCCACTCTTCTAATTGCCGCAACTATCCCTTTATCGCCAGTCAGCATTGCCAAGTGCCAGGCATTGCGTGCCACCTCATCGCATTGCTCCTCCTCAAGCCAGCTTGCCTCGAATTTTGGATGTTCAAAAACACACCCAGTGCTATTGCCCCGGTATTCCGGTTCCAAAACCATAATCACGGGTCTTTGATCCGGTCCATAGACATTAACTGCACTAACATGGCATCATATTTCCGTTTGCAAGGGGCCCCACCTACAATGGTGGGACAAACAGACTCTCATGGTATGCAGCTCTGTAACCATTGGATCCCACTTGTCAGCGAACACCAATGTTGGTTTTTTAAGCCCCGAACCTTGATTTTCATTAGTATAAACAGTAAATTGCAATGGGGGAGCAAAGACAAACAAAAAAATAAAAAAATCTAACTAAAAGAAAAATGGTCCACATTTAGCCAATACTAGCTCTAGGGAATTGGACACACATTCAGAGATAACCATTGATCTCACCCACACACACAAAAAGGAGATAATCATTGATCTAGCTCCGAAGATATACTTGTCTTTAAGTTTGTATAGAAGTTGGGAAATGTCCTCCTTAAAGCATATCCTCCAAGAAGGAATAGGCAGGGCGATATTCCTAAATATCTTGCCATTTCTTTGTAACCAAATATGCCAACAACCCAGAACAAGAATTTTTAGATTAATCTCTCTAGGCAGAGCTGCCAAGAGCAACACCGAGTCTTCATGAACAGAACTACACCTTCTTCTATTACCCCCTCTGTTCCCTTTTATAAGGTATTGTAGACATTTCAGACAACATGCAAAACAACTCAATTTCAGTTGTCAGAAACGACTTATAAAAGTGAATGGATGGAGTAGTAAAAATTGAGTGCCAACAGCACCGAGCAAAACTACAGTCCCAACGCAAATGCATGATGGTTTCTTCATGAGACTAATTACAAAGGGGGCAAAGATAGTTGGAAAGCATGAATCCCTTTCTCGTAAGCATAGATCTAGTGTTAACTCTATCATGTTGAGCAAGCTGGAATTTTTATTTGCGTGTTTGAGTCTTCAAGCATTTTTTCACATATTTTGAAACAAAATGTGTGATTTGTTTGTTCCCATCAAAGCAGAGTACATTTGAATAGAGGAGTGCCTCAAATCAGAACCATTGCTAATCCAACAGTCCTTAGCTGAGCTAGAAATATCTGGCATAACTGTCTGAAGCTCATTGAGTTGGCTATATGCTTGTACTCACAAAGGGTTGTGGAAAAGATCAAACAGACTATCTGCAGAGGCAACACTGGCTACAGAGACTATATCATTTATAGCAAAGGAATGAAGCTCAGGAAATTTATAAGAAAGGGACTCCACAGTCCATGACATGCTAGAAAAAAGTGTCTCGTTTATCTAGTGTTCGGTCTCACCTGTTAATGTTTCACCGTTAGACTACAGATGAATAATTGGAATGAAAATGGTCGTTGTCGGGGTCCAATCGGTGAGTGTTGCTGCCTTCACACCACTGGATGACACATGATATGAAGCAAGCATGACTACAATTTATATCTATTGTAAGTGTGGCCCACCCCTGTTGGCCCATGTCGCCAAGGACAATCCGTGACTGACCTAAAAGGGGACGAGTTCCTCCTTGTCATGAGTCTGAGCACCACCATTGACCACATTGGTTGTTGCTAGGGTCTGGGTACGTCTCTCTCTCTCTCTCTCTCTCTCTCTCTCTCACACACACACACACACAACATGGTATCAGAGGCCTGGACGGCGGGGCCTAAGGTGACGACGCCGACCGGCCGGTGAGGCAACGTGGTCCGGTAAGGTGGCATCGCGGATCTAAGCGAACAACAAGCATGGCGAGCTCCGTGTGTAGGATCAAGAGGAAGCAAGGACGCAACCGAAGCAGGTAGACGATCAGCTCTTGGAGGGGACATTGCTTGTGCTAGGTCTTGGGCCTACTGTGGCTGGTGGAGCCCTTGCACTGGCTACTGGAACTGCATGGCAGAGGAGGAAGAAGGGAAACTATTGAAGGCTGTTGTTGTGGCTGCATATGGAGTTGCGGCTGTTGCTGATTACCCAAGGAGAAGGTTGAATCTGCTGGTGATGCTGAAAGAGAGAAAGAAGAGTTGTTGTCTGCTTGCTGTTCCTGGTGGCTTATTGCTGCTGCTACTTGCACGTGTTGATGGTGTTGCTGCGTGTGGTAGGTATTGTGGGAGTAGTAATACGTCTCCAATGTATCTATAATTTTTAATTGTTCCATGCTATTATATTATTCATCTTGGATGTTTTATATGCATTATTATGCTATTTTACATCTTATTTTGGGACTAACCTATTAACCTAGTGCCTAGTGTTAGTTGTTGTTTTTTCCTTGTTTTTGTCCTTTTACAGAAAATCAATACCAAACGGAACGAAACTTTTTGGCGATTTTTCTTGGACCAGAAGACACCAGGAACCTTCGAGAGGAGGTCAGAGGGGCCACCAGTTGGTGACAAGCTCGGAGGGTGCGCCATGGGGGGCGCCCCAGGCTTGTGGCCTCCCTGATGCTCCTCTAACCCTAATCTTTGTTCTAAAAATACCCAAATATTCCCCATATACCATAGGGCACACCAAAAATACTTTTCCGCTGCCGCAAGTTTCTGTCCTCATGAGATCCCATTTGGAGACCTGTTTCGGTACTCCGTCGGAGGGGGATTCGATCATGGAGGGCCTCTACATCAACCTTGATACCCCTCCGATGATGTGTGAGTAGTTTACCACAGACCTACGGGTCCATAGCTAGTAGCTAGGTGGCTTCTTCTCTCTCTTTGATCTTCAATACAATGTTCTCCTCGATGTTCTTGGCGTTATATTCGATGCAATCTTCTTTTTGCGGTGCGTTTGTTGAGATCCAACGGATTTTGGATTTATGATCAGATTATCTATGAATATTATTTGAGTTTTCTCTGAACTCTTTTATGCATGATTAAGATAGCTTTGGATTTCTCTCTGATATATTGATTTGATTTGGCCAACTAGATTGATTTTTCTTGCCATGGGAGTGGTGCTTTGTAATGTGTTCAAACTTGTGGTGCTCATACCCAGTGACAGAAGGGGACACGACACTTATTTGTATTGTTGCCATTAAGGATAAACAATTAGGGCTTATTTCATATTAATTGGATCTACGCCTCTACATTATGTCATCTTGCTTAAGGCGTTACTCCGTTCTTGTTAACTTAATACACTACATGCATGCTGGATAGCGGTCGATGTGTGGAGTAATAATAGTAGATGCAAGCATGAGTCGGTCTACTTGTCACGGACATGATGCCTATATTCATGATCGCCTTAGATATCATCATAACTTTGTGCTTTTCTATCAATGGCTCAACAGTAATTTGTTCACCCATCATATGTGTTCTTTCAAGAGAGAAGCCTCTAGTGAAAACTATGGCCTCCGGGTCTATCTTTTATCATATTAGTTTCAGATCTATAAAACCAAAAACCCAAAAACACCTTGCTGCAATTTATTTACCTTTACTTTATTTTGCACTTTTATTTATCTTTTATACCTATCTCTATCAGATCTCATCCTTGCAAAATTGCAAGTAACCGTGAAGGGATTGACAACCCCTTTATCGTGTTGGGGTACAAGTATTTGTTTGTTTGTGTAGGTGCAACCATTGGTTACTTGTGTGTTCGTCCTACTGGATTGACAATGCCTTGCTGGAAGAACTAAACTGTTGCATATAGTACATTGTCCAGCTCTGGTTCTGCATCTCAATACTTGTGTTCGTTTGAAGGCAATACTAAAGTTGTTATTTTATATTTCCTTATATCATGATAAATGTTTATTATCCATGATAGAATTGTATTAACTGGAAACTTAATACATGTGTGTATACATAGATAAAACACTGTGTCCCTAGTAAGCCTCTACCAGACTAGCTCATTAATCAAAGATGGTTAAGTTTCCTAACCATAGACATGTGTTGTCATTTGATGAACGGGATCACATCATTAGGAGAATGATGTGATGGACAAGACCCATTCGTTAGCTTAGCATGTTGATCGTTCAGTTTTATTGCTATTGTTTTCTTCATGTCAAATACATATTCCTTCGACTATGAGATTATGCAACTCCCGGATACCGGAGGAACACCTTGTGTGTTATCAAACGTCACAAGGTAACTGGGTGATTATAAATATGCTCTACAGGTATATCCGAAGGTGTTTGTTGGGTTGGCATAGATCGAGATTAGGATTTGTCACTTCGAGAATCAGAGAGCTATCTCTCGGCCCTCTCGGTAATGCACATCACGATAAGCCTTGCAAGCAATGTGACTAATGAGTTAGTTGCGGGATGATGCATTACAGAACAAGTAAAGAGACTTGCCGGTAACGAGATTGAACTAGGTATTAGGATACCAACGATCAAATCTCGGACAAGTAACATACCGATGACAAAGGGAATAACATATGTTGTCATTGCGGTTTGACTGATAAAGATCTTTGTAGAATATGTAGGAACCAATATGAGCATCCAGTTTCCGCTGTTGGTTATTGATCGGAGATGTGTCTCGGTCATGTCTACATAGTTCTCGAACCCGTAGGGTCCGCACGCTTAACATTCGATGACGATTTGTATTATGAGTTATGTGTTTTGGTGACCAAAGATTGTTCGGAGTCCCGGATGAGATCACGGACATGACGAGGAGTCTCGAAATGGTCGAGAGGTAAAGATTGATATATTGTATGATGGTATTCGGACACTAGAATGGTTCCAGAGTGTTTCATGTATTTTTCGGAGTACCGGGAGGTTACCGGAACCCCCCTGGGAAGTAATGGGCCAACATGGGCCATAGGGGAGAGAGAGGGCAGCCTGCAAGGGGTGGCACGTGCCCCCATGGGCTTCCGAATTGGACAAGGGGAAGGGGTTGCGCCCTCCCTTTCCTTCCCCCTCTCCCTCTCCTCCCCCCTTTCCCCCTTCGAAAGAAGGAAGGGGGGGGGGGCGACTTGGACTAGGAGTCCTAGTCGGTTCCCCCCATGGCGTGCCCCCTTAGGTCGGCCTCCTCCCGTCCTCCTTTATATACGGGGCCAGGGGGCACCCCATAGCACATCAATTGTTCTCTTAGTCGTGTGCGATGCCTCGCTCCATAGTTTACTCCTCCGGTCATATTGTTGTAGTGCTTAGGCGAAGCCCTGCGCGGATCACATCACCATCACCACGCCGTCGTGCTGTCGAAACTATCCCTCAACACTTTGCTGGATCAAGAGTTTGAGGGACATCATCGAGCTGAACGTGTGCAGAACTCGAAGGTACCGTACGTTCGGTTCTTGATCGGTTGGATCATGACATTCGACTACATCAACCGCGTCAAGCTAATGCTTCCACTTTCGGTCTACGAGGGTACGTGGACACACTCTCCTCCTCTCATTGCTATGCATCACCTAGACAGATCTTGCGTGATCATAGGATTTTTTTTGAAATTGCATGCTACGTTCCCCAATAGTGGCATCAGAGCCAGGTCTATGCGTAGATGGTATGCACGAGTAGAACACAAAGAGTTGTGGGTGATGATAGTCATACTGCTTACCACCAACGTCTTATTTTGATTCAGCGGTATTGTTGGATGAAGCGGCCCGTACCAACCTTACATGACCACGTTCATGAGACTGGTTCCACCGACAGACATGCAACTTGTTTTGCATAAAGGTGGCTGGTGGGTGTCTGTTTCTCCAACTTTAGTTGAATCAAATTTGACTACGGCCGATCCTTGTTGAAGGTTAAAACAACAAACTTGACGAAACATCATTGTGGTTTTGATGTGTAGGTAAGAACGATTCTTACTAGAAGCCCATAGCAGCCACGTAAAACTTGCAACAACAAAGTAGAGTACGTCTAACTTGTTTTTGCAGGGCATGTTGTGATGTGATATGGTCAAGACATGATGTGATATATTTTGATGTATGAGATGATCATGTTTTGTAAAAGTTTTCGACAACTGGCAGGAGCCTTATGGTTGTCGCTTTATTGTATGAAATGCAATCGCCATGTAATTGCTTTACTTTATCACTATGCGTTAGTGATAGTCGTAGAAGCAATAGTTGGCGAGACGACGACGCCGCTACGATGGATATCAAGGTGTCAAGCTGGTGACGATGGGGATCATGACGGTGCTTTGGAGATGGAGATCAAAGGCACAAGATGATGATGGCCATATCATGTCACATATTTTGATTGCATGTGATGTTTATCTTTTATGCATCTTATTTTGCTTAGTACGGCGATAGCATTATAAGATGACCCCTCACTAAATTTCAAGGTATAAGTGTTCTCCCTGAGTATGCACCGTTGCGACAGTTCGTCATGCTGAGACACCACATGATGATCGGGTGTGATAAGCTCTACGTTCACACACAATGGGTGCAAGACAGTTTTGCACGTGCAAAATACTCATGTTAAACTTGACGAGCCTAGCATGTACAGACATTCCCTCAGAACACTGAGACCGAAAGGTTGAAAGTGAATGATATAGTAGATATGATCAACATAGATATGTTCACCATTGAAAACTACTCCATCTCACGTGATGATCGGACATGGTTTAGTTGATATGGATCACGTGATGATTTAGATGACTCGAGGGATGTCTAGCTAAGTGGGAGTTCTTGAGTAATATGATTAACTGAACTAAAATTTATCATGAACTTAGACCTGATAGTTTTTGCATATCTATGTTGTAGATCAATGGCCCGTGCTACCGTTTCCTTGAATTTTAATGCGTTCCTAGAGAAAGCTAAGTTGAAAGATGATGGTAGCAACTACACGGACTGGGTCCGCAACTTTAGGATTATCCTCATTGCTGCACAATAGAATTACGTCCTTGATGCACCGCTAGGTGCAAGGCCTGCTGTAGGATTAACTCCTGACGTTATGAACGTCTGAAAAACTAAATCTAATGACTACTCGATAGTTCAGTGTGCCATGCTTTACGGCTTAGAATCGGGACTTCAAAGATGTTTTGAACGTCATGGAGCATATGAGATATTCCAGGAGTTGAACTTAATATTTCAAGCAAATGACCGAGTTGAGAGATATGAAGTCTCCAACAAGTTCTATAGCTATAAGATGGAGGAGAACAATTCTGTTAGTGAAAACATACTCAGAATGTCTGGGTACCATAACCACTTGACTCAGCTGGGAGTTAATCTTCCGGAGGATAGTGCCATTGACTTAGTTCTTCAGTAACTGCCACCAAGCTATCAAGGCTTCGTGATGAACTATAATATGCAAGGGATGAACAAGACAATTCCCGAGATCTTCGCTATGCTCAAGGCCGCGAAGGTAGAAATCAAGAAGGAGCATCAAGTGTTGATGGTTAACAAGACCACTAGTTTCAAGAAAAATAGCAAAGGAAAGAAGGGGAACTTCAAGAAGAATAGCAAGAAAGTTGCTGCTCCTGGGAAGAAGCCCAAGTCTGGACCTAAGCCTGAAACTGAGTGCTTCTACTGCAAAGGGACTGGCCACTGGAAGCGGAACTGCCCCAAGTAATTGGTCGATAAGAAGTATGGCAAAGTGAACAAAGGTATATTTGATATACATGCTATTGATGTGTATTTTACTAGTGTCATAGTAACACCTAGGTATTTGATACCGGTTCAGTTGCTAAGATTAGTAACTTGAAACAGGAGTTACAAAGACTAGTTAATAGCGAGGTGATGATGTGTTGAAAGTAATTTCAAGGTTGATAAGATCATCATCGCACACTCCCTCTACCTTCGGGATTAGTGTTGAACCTAAATAAATGTTATTTGGTGTTTGTGTTGAGCATGAATATGATTGGATCATGTTTATTGCAATACGGTTATTCATTTAAGTCAGAGAATAATTGTTGTTCTATTTACATGAATAAAACCTTCTATGGTCATACACCCAATGTAAATGGTTTATTGAATCTCGATCGTAGTGATACACATATTCATAATATTGATGCCAAAAGATCCAGGTTGATAATGATAATGCAACATACTTGTGGCACTGCCGTTTAGGTCATATTGGTGTAAAGTGCATGAAGAAACTCCATGTAGATGGACTTCTTGAACCACTTGATTATGAATTATTTGATACTTGCGAACCATGCCTCATGGGCAAGATGACTAAAACTCCGTTCTCAGGAACAATGGAGCGAGCCAATAACTTACTGGAAATAATACATATCGATTTCTGCGGTCCAATGAGTGCTGAGGCACGTGGCGGGTATCGTTATTTTCCGACCTTCACAGATGATTTAAGCAGGTATGGGTATATCTTCTTGATGGAACACAAGTCTGAAACATTTGAAAAGTTCAAAGAATTTTGGAGTGAAGTGGAGAATCATCGTAACAAGAAAATAAAATTTCTTTGATCTAATCGTGGAGCCGAATATTTGAGTTACAAGTCTGGCCTTCATTTAGAACAATGTGGAATAGTTTCAGAACTCACGCCACCTGGAACACCACAACGTAATGGTGTGTCCGAACATCGTAACCGTACTTTATTAGATATGGTGTGATCAACGATGTCTCTTACCGATTTACCACTATTGTTTTGGGGTTATGCACTAGGCACAACTGCATTCACGTTAAAAAGGGCACCACCTAAATCCATTGAGACGACACCGCATGAATTGTGGTTTCGCAAGAAACCTAAGCTGTCATTTCTTAAAGCTTGCGGTTGTGATGCTTATCTGAAAAAGCTTCAGCCTGGTAAGCTCGAACCCAAATCGGAGAAATGTGTCTTCATAGGATACCCAAAAGAAACTGTTGGGTACACCTTCTACCACAGATCCGAAGGCAAGATCTTTGTTGCTAAGAATGGATCCTTTCTAGAAACGGAGTTTCTCTCAAAAGATGTGAGTGGGAGGAAAGTAGAACTTGATGAGGTAATTGTACCTTTTCTCGAATTGGAAAGTAGCTCATCACACAAAACCGTTCCTGTGATGCCTACACCAACTAGAGAGGAAGCTAATGATGATGATCATGAAACTTTAGATCTAGTTACTATTGAACCTCATAGGTCAACCAGAGCACGATCCACACCAGAGTAGTACAATAATCCTATTCTGGAAGTCATGTTACTAGACCATGGCGAACGTACGAACTATGAAGAAGCTATGATGAGCCCAGATTCCGATAAATGGCTTGAGGCCATGAAATCTGAGATAGGATCCATCTATGAGAACAAAGTGTGGACTTTGGTGGACTTTCCTGATGATCGGCAAGCCATTGAGAATAAATGGATCTTCAAGAGGAAGACAGACGCTGATGGTAGTGTCACTATCTACAAAGCTCGACTTGTCACAAAAGGTTTTTCGACAAGTTCAAGGTATTGACTATGATGAGATTTTCTCACTCGGAACGATGCTTAAGTCTCTCCGAATCATGTTAGAAATTGCTGCATTTTATGAAATTTGGCAAATGGATGTCAAAACTGCATTCCTTAATGGATTTATTAAAGAAGAGTTGTATATGATGCAACCAAAAGGTTTTGTCGATCCTAAAGGTGCTAACAAAGTGTGCAACCTCTAGCGATCCATGTATAGACTGGTGCAAGCATCTCGGAGTTGGAATATACGCTTTGATGGGGTGATCAAAGCATATGGTTTTATACAGACTTACGGTGAAGCCTGTATTTACAAGAAAGTGAGTGGGAGCTTTGTAGCATTTCTGATATTATATTTGGATGACATATTGTTGATTCGAAATGATATAGAATTTATGGATAGCATAAAAGGATACTTCAATAAGAATTTTTCAATGAAAGACCTCGGTGAAGCCATTTATATATATATTGGGCATCAAGATCTATAGAGATAGATCGAGACGCTTAATAAGACTTTAACAAAGCACATACCTTGACAAGATTTTGAAGAAGTTCAAATGGACCAGTCAAAGAAAGGGTTCTTGCCTATGTTGCAAGGTGCGAAGTTGAGTAAGACTCAAAGCCCGACCACGGCAGAAGATAGAGAGAGAATGAAAGTCATTCCCTATGCCTCAGCCATAGGTTCTATAAAGTATGCCTGAAGGAAATATGCCCTAGAGGCAATAATAAAGTTGTTATTTATATTTCCTCATATCATGATAAATGTTTATTATTCACACTAGAATTGTATTAACCAGAAACTTAGTACATTTGTGAATACATAGACAAACAGAGTGTCACTAGTATGCCTCTACTTGACTAGCTCGTTGAATCAATGATGGTTATGTTTCCTAATCATAGACATGAGTTGTCACTTGATTAATGGGATCACATCGTTAGAGAATGATGTGATTGACTTGACCCATCCGTTAGCTTAGCACGATGATCGTTTAGTTTGTTGCTATTGCTTTTTCCATAACTTATACATGTTCCTATGACTATGAGATCATGCAACTCCCGAATACCAAAGGAACACTTAGTGTGCTATCAAACATCACAACATAACTGGGTGACTATAAAGATGCTCTACAGGTGTCTCCCATGGTGTTTGCCAATCCGAGTATCGGAGAGGTATCTCTGGGCCCTCTCGGTAATGCACATCACTATAAGCCTTGCAAGCAATGTAACTAATGAGTTAGTTACGGGATGATGCATCACGAAACG
Organism: Triticum dicoccoides; assembly: GCF_002162155.2. Taxonomy (NCBI): domain Eukaryota; kingdom Viridiplantae; phylum Streptophyta; class Magnoliopsida; order Poales; family Poaceae; genus Triticum; species Triticum dicoccoides. The sequence goes on from NC_041386.1 coordinate 436,837,894, forward strand.
AGTAAAGAGACTTGCCGGTAACGAGATTGAACTAGGTATTGAGATACCGACAATCCAATCTCGGGCAAGTAACACACCGATGACAAAGGGAACAACGTATGTTGTTATGCGGTTTGACCGATAAAGATCTTCGTAGAATATGTGGGAGCCAATATGAACATCTAGGTTCAGCTATTGGTTATTGCATGGAGACGTGTCTCGGTCATGTCTACATAGTTCTCGAACTCGTAAGGTCCGCACGCTTAACGTTCGGTGACGACCAGTATTATGAGTTTATGTGTTTTGATATACCGAAGGTAGTTCGAAGTCCCGGATGTGATCACGGACATGACGAGGAGTCTCGAAATGGTCGAGACATAAAGATCGATATATTGGATGACTATGTTTGGACATTAGAAAGGTTTCGAGAGAGTTCGGGCATATACCGGAGTACGGGGGGTTACCGGACCCCTCGGGGAGTCAATGGGCTTTAATGGGCCATAGTGGAAAGGAGAAGGAGGCGGCCAAGGTGGGAGTGCGCCCCCTGAGGAAGTCCTGGACTAAGGGGTCCTCGGGCGTCCGGCCTGTAAGCCGTGGGCCGAACTGATGGGCTGTGAAGATGCGAAGACCGAAGACTGTACCCGTGTCCGGATGGGACTCTCCTTGGTGTGGAAGGAAAGCTTGGCGACCGGATATGTAGATTCCTTTCTTTGTAACCGACCTTGTGTAACCCTAGATCCTCCCGGTGTCTATATAAACCGGAGGACTTAGTCCGGAGAGGGATTCATTATCATAGCCATACAAGTTAGACCTCTAGGGTTTAGCCATTACAATCTCGAGGTAGATCAACTCTTGTAATACTCATACTCATCAATATCAATAAAGCAGGACATAGGGTATTACCTCCATAGAGAGGGCCCGAACCTGGGTAAACACCGTGTCCCTTGTTTCCTGTTACCATCGACCTTAGACGCACAGTTCGGGACCGCATACCCGAGATCTGCCGGTTTTGACACCGACATTGGTGCTTTCATTGAGAGTTCCACTGTGCTGTCGCCAAAAGGTTTGATGGCCCCTTCGATCGTCAATAATGACGCTATCCAAGGAGAAACTTTCCTCCCCGGACAGATCTTCGTGTTTGGCGGCTTTGCAGTGCGGGCTAACTCGTTTGGCCATCTGGAGCAGATCCAAAGCTACTCCCCTGGCCATCAGGTCAGATTTGGGATCTTGAACTACGTTGCGGACATCCGTGGAGACTTGATCTTCACCGGATTCGAGACTGCGGTAGCCGCTCTCGGTCACCCCAATGATCATGATGTAAATCTGTCATCTGGCCGCATCCAGGAGATTGCTCCTGTAACCGCTCTGGCCCTAGATCCGGAGCAAGCTGCGCCATCCAAGGACGGGAGGACGAACCCCACCACGGAGGCCACAGATTCCATGGTGTTGGAGCCGCACATAGACTTAACCTCTCACGATGTTTTTGTCAGCGGAACTCCGGACTCGTCTCCAGCCGTAAGTTCCAAACCACGTGAGCCCACGGTCGCTGAGCTTGATCGTTTGTCGATTTTTGAATTCAGCGCCACAGACATCTTCCAGCACTCACCTTTGGGCGATGTGCTAAACTTATTAAAAAACCTGTCCTTGGCGGAGGACTCACAGCCGAACTATATCCGGCTCGAACTAGGGGTTGACGGTGTAGAATTTTGCTTCCCACCCGCCACCCACTTCATAGCCACAGTCGAGGATTTGACCGACGAACTTGATTACGACTCCGAGGACATCGACGGTATGGACGACGATGCCGGAGAAGAAGAGGTCCAGAACCCGTCGTTCACCGGACGCTGGACGGCCACTTCCTTGTATGATGTATACATGGTGGATGCACCAAAAGAAAACAATGGCGATGACAAGGAAGATCCAGCTAAGGATAAACCTTCCGAAATACAATCCAAATGCCGGCGTCGGCGGTGCCGCTCTAAGTCACGCCGCAGTAAACACAGCAATACCGACATAGGAGAAGATAACACTCCAGAAGGTGCCGAAGACAACAAAGACCCCGTCGATACAACTAATGAACAAGATGAACGGTAAGGCGGGCAGGTTTGCCCCGGTAAACAGGCCACGCACGAAGATTCGGAGGATGATAATTACCTTCCGCTCTCCGAGGACGAGGTGAGCCTCGGCACCGAGGATTTCATCGTGCCTGAGGAACCTCTTGAGCAGGAGCGCTTCAAGCGCCAGCTGAGCCTGAAAAAGAAGCAACAACAGCTTCAAGCTAACCAAGAACTGCTCAATGATAAATGGACCGATGTCCTAGTAGCCGAAGAATACGGCCTCAAACGCCCAACCAAAAGCTACCCAAAGCGCAAATTGCTACCTCAGTTTGACGAGGAGGCGCTGGAATACATACCTCCATCGTAGAATGCGGCTGACCGACCACCACGTGGTCGAGACAAGACGACAACTCACGCCGAACACCAGCCAGCCCCGCCTCAGCGCACAGCTAGAGGTAAATTAGCCCATGGTCATACATATGACCTGTCGCAAAACCTGAACAATAAAGCAGGACATACTAGATCAATCTACGGATCGCAAGGACATGCCTTGACACGCGACGACGGCCACCTATTCGGACGTGACAAACTTAGTCACGGGCGGGCTGAAAACCGCAGACAGACTCCATCATAGCTACGTCGTGATACGACCTGATATAGAGGCGCCGCACGCCCTCATTGCTTCACCGATGAGGTCCTGGATCATGAATTCCGAAAAGCGTTCAAACCCCTGAATATAGAATCATACGATGGAACCACGGACCCCGCGGTGTGGATCGAAGACTTCATTCTCCACATTCATATGGCCCGCGGCAATGACCTCCACGCCATCAAATACCTCCCTTTAAAACTCAAGGGGCCAGCTCGGCACTGGCTCAATAGTCTGCCTGCAAATTCTATTGGCAGCTGGGAGGACTTGGAAGAGGCCTTCCTCGATAACTTCCAAGGCACATATGTTCGACCTCCGGACGCTGATGACTTAAGCCATATAGTTCAACAACCCGGAGAGTCCGCCAGGAAATTCTGGACTAGGTTCTTAACTAAAAAGAACCGAATCGTCGATTGTCCGGATGCCGAAGCCCTAGCAGCCTTCAAACACAGCATCCGCGACGAATGGCTCGCTTGCCACCTCGGCCAAGAAAAGCCAAAATCCATGGCAGCCCTCACGACACTCATGACCCGCTTTTGTGCGGGTGAGGACAGTTGGTTGGCCGTAGCAAAAACAATGCAAGCGACGCAGACACCCCTGAAGCTAAAACTATCAAAGACAAGTCTCGACGCAACAGATACAAGCGTCGAAACAACAATGATAACACCGAGGACACGACAGTCAATGCTGGATTCAGGGGCTCTAAGTCCGGTCAGCGGAAGAAGTCGTTCCAAAAGAACAATTCAGGCCCATCTAGCTTGGACCGCATACTTGATCGCCCGTGCCAGATTCATGGCACCCCAGACAAACCACCCAATCATACAAATAGAGATTTCTGGGTTTTTAAACAGGCCGGCAAATTAAACGCCGAAAACAGGGAAAAGGGATCACAAAGCAAGGACGATGAGGAAGAGACCCAGCAACTGAACATAGGGGGACAGAAGAAGTTTCCCCCTCAGGTCAAAACGGTGAACATGATATACGCTACCCACATCCCCAAGAGGGAGCGCAAGCGTGCACTCAGGGACGTCTACGCGATAGAGCCAGTCGCCCCAAAATCTAATCCATGGTCGTCATGCCCGATCACTTTTGATCGCCGGGATCATCCGACCAGTATCCGTCACGGTGGCTCAGCCGCACTGGTCCTAGACCCAATAATTGATGGGTTCCACCTGACTCGCGTCCTTATGGACAGAGGTAGCAGCCTCAATCTGCTCTATCAGGATATAGCGCGAAAAATGGGCATTAACCCATCCCGGATCAAGCCCACCAGAACTACCTTCAAAGGAGTCATACCAGGTGTAGAGGCCCGCTATACGGGCTCAATCACACTAGAGGTTGTCTTCAGATCTCTGGACAACTTCCAAAGCGAGGAGTTAATCTTCGATATAATTCCTTTCTGCAGCAGCTATCACACACTGCTCGGACGAACTCCGTTCGCTCGATTCAATGCAGTACCACACTATGCTTATCTCAAGCTCAAGATGCCTGGTCCACATGGCGTCATAACAGTCAACGGAAATACGGAACGCTCCCTCCGTACAGAAGAGCACACAACTGCCTTAGCAGCAGAAGTACAGAGCGGCCTTCTCAAGCAGAACCTTAATTCGGTTACTGAGCCCACGGACACCGTTAAGAGGGTCCGAACTACTCTGCAACAGGAGAGCTCGGATCATCAGGAGCTTGACTAGCAATCCGGCCTCCATCTCAGTCCCCATCAAGTGGTGGCATTCGTGCCGCGTGTACATAGCTATGCACTCAAAATCCCATGGGCATCGACGGAGGCATAGCTAGCTTGTGGTCCGTAGTACGGCTCAACCGACATCGGATACACACATACTTTCACTTTTACTTGCTTCCTTTTCAGGTCTCAATCCCACAGGCACCATCTGGTGGTCTGGTCATCGATCCTCTTGAAGGATAAACACACCAAGACGGCGAGAAACGCATACATATGGGGGACTTTTTAGGTGATTCCGTCAATGATAACTCTACCTGTTTTTCAGGACCCACATGCAGCTCTCCCTTGGTTTCGGCATGTCAAATAGCCTATTGCTTATCGCACTGCCTGTATCAATGCTCCTTCACATACTAATTAAATTACAATGAGAACAGTTTGCGGCTGGAGCTGTAGGATTCCAGCTCTTTACCTTCGTACCTTTTCTGTTTTCTTTCCTTTTTTCAGCTCCCCTGTGGATAATCCATTCAGGTAGCACCTGTACACTTTAGTACGCTTGATGTCTGCCAGGGGCTTCATAGCACCTCACCTTACGGCAACAAAAGTCCGAACACTTTTTATAAGTATAGTTCGGCACCCCGAATTTAGCATTATATGCATTGGCTTTGAATCATGTCTTTGGTCAATAGTTGGGTTGCCCAGATCCTGTGCTTGCTACCTTATGTTCTGCTATATCGGCTAAGGTAGTAAAGGGAGAACTACTGCAATTGTGTGTTCGTTCATCCAAAGGAGCACCTCAGTAGAGAAAGCCGAAAACTGACTGTCATGATGCGGCGAGAGCCGGTCAGCTATTCGGAGGTTACAAATCGTTGGAGATTTAGTCCGCATTATGCGAAGGATTAGTACTTCTCGATCAGACGCTTATATCACTCTAGTTCGGATACTAGGGGCTGCACCCATGTTTTTATTGTCGCACTCCTATGGCTAAGTGAGGGCGTTACAGCCGCATAGTCTGGTTGCCTGGTTCGTTGCGCTAAACAACTCCTTCAAGGACCATCTAATTGGATCAAGATTGTTTAGATTCCATCCCGATCACCCCCGTACCACCTACATGGGGGTAGAAGCCGACGACTGGTTAACCCTCAGATTTCATACAACACGGCCGCACAGGAAGTAAAAAATTTAAAAACATAATAAGCATTATATTGCATAAACTCTTTGTGTCATCATACAAGGCGGAGGGAGCTCGCATACATTCATTCAAAGATAATGTCTTTCGCATAGTGATCCGCAACAATGCGAGATCCCTCCAGGAAACCATCAAAATACAACTCGGGTCGGTGGTGCTCCTTGCCCTCCGGCGGCCCCTCGGTCATTAGCTTCTTGGCATCCATCTTCGCCCAATGCATTTTGACGCGGGAAAAGGCCATCCGTGCACCTTCGATACAGACCGACCGCTTTATAACCTCAAGACGGGGGCAGGCACCAATAATCCGCTTCACAAGTCCGAAGTAGCTACTATCAGCTCCTTCATGGCTAGCTCGACCGCCTTGTGCAGCTCGACCAGCTGTTTCAGCTGGTCGCTGAAGGACACTGGATGTTCGGGTCCAAGATATTGAGACCAGAACAGCTTCTTCGTAGAACTCCCTTCCTCGGCTCGATAGAACTCAGCAGCATCTGATACGCTGCGCGGCAAATCCGTAAACGCCACTGGAGAGCTCCAAATTCGGGTAAGTAAAAGGAACACTTCCTCCAAATTCGGGTAAGTAAAAGGAACACTTCCTTCACAGACTTGCTTTGCATAATGAAAGACTTACCCATCGCGATCTTTCGGGCCGCCTGGATTTCCTGAAGGGCGCCCTGGGCTTCGGCTCGAGCCTCCTGCGTGCTCTGGAGGGCCTTCACAAGTTCGGACGCTTGCGTCTTAGAATCACGCTCCAAGGACTCGCACTTCTTGACGGTGTCCTGGAGCTCTTGCCGAACCTCGCCGACCCGGGCCTCGTGCTTCTCCCGCGCGGTGCGTTCCTTGGCCGCTTTGTCCTCGGCCTTCTCTAATGCCTTCTTGAGGGCCGCCACCTCGGTCGTGGCCCCTAATAAAGTTCATGACACTTTAGTCAGCACAAACCATTCATCCTTCCTAAACATACACACAGGTTACTGCATACCTTTGCTCTCCTCCAGCTGCTTCTTCATGAGGCCGAGCTCTTTCTCGGCCCGCTCCAGGTTCTGCTTTAGTCTGGAGACCTCGGCAGTGTGAGCGGCAGCAGCTAGCAGCGATGCCTGCTTATTCACATAGACATATTATGTTAGACTCCTGTGAAAATTATTTTGATCCCCTGTTCGGCTTTTCCTTTCCGGACACCAAACAGAGCATCAGGGGCTACTGTCCACATCGTGATATTTTTTCTACAATTGTTACCTCAAAGCCTGTTAAAAGGCTAGTGTAGGCCTCGGTCAATCCGCTTTTGGTGGACTGAACCTTTTTTGATCATCGTACCCATAAGGATACGGCGCTCATCCACAATGGAGGCGCCTCGCATCGCTTCTAGCAGATTGTCCGGTGCCTCTGGTTGGACATAGGTCATCGGTGGAACAGACACACCTCCTCCTTTCGGGGAAGGCCGTTCGCTGGACTCTGGAGTCGTGTAGGTCTCCAGAATGGTATCCGGCTGAGGGGCGAAGAGAACTTGGCCCCCACTGCCAGTCCCCATGGGGGCTTTTCCCCCATGTGTCTGATAGCCGAGGAGTCATCCTGTGGCGCCACTTTAATGATTTCTGGAATCTCCCCCTGGTCTGAGAAGATCCTTTGGGATGCCACCTCGTCATCACCTTGGGCGAGGCAGAATGATCGGGCGGCGGAGACATGCTAGCCATCTCCTTTGAGTCTAGCGAATCCTCTGTCGAGGATCGCGGGGAGCCATCGCGGGCCAGAATGTAATGGCATAGTTTAAACATATTAATATTATAAACTGGAAAGGCAAGGTATTGGGAGGTGCATAGGGTTTTGGTACTTACGAGGCAGCCCGAGGCTTGGTCCGGGGCATTCGCTCCGGACTGCTTTCGACATCCCATGCGGAGTTATCTGCAAGGGAGTCCTTTCCCCTCTTGGGCGCCCTCGCCTCCAGATTCATGGAGGCCTCTCTTTTCTTCTTTCCCCCCTCCGGGGGAAGCCGCTTTCTTCTTCCTCCTTGCCGTTGTCTTCGGCGACCGAAGAGTTAGTCTCGTCTTCGGACGACATGTCCAAAGCACCCTTTCAGCGAAGGACACTCCTAATCCCTTTGGCCATCTTCTTAGCCTTCTTCTCCGGCACATCATAAGGCACCGGAAATAGCATCTTCATTAGGAGTGGGGTTTCCTCATCTTCAGGAAGTGGAGCTGGACAATTAATCTGCCCCGCTATGTAGATCCAGGCCTGAAAATTGATAGGAAGGCTTAGACTCCTTCCCAAAATATGCCAGTAAAGGCTATACCTTGAATACATGAAAGAACTTACCGAATTGGCCTGGCGGTTTAAGCTGAGCCCACGATCTTCGGTCGCGGGCGGTGGCGTCTCGCCGGCCTTGAAGAGCACCTTCTAGATATCTTCGTGCATTGTGCCGAAGAGCTCTAGTAGCGTCTGGTGCTTGGCTGGATCGAACTCCCACAAATAGCAAGTCCTGCGTTGGCACGGAAGGATCTGGCAAATGAGCATAACCTGGATCACATTGACGAGTTTGATCCTCTGGGTTATCATGTTCTGAACGCACGTTTGGAGCCCAGTCAGCTCGCTCGAAGAGCCCCAGGCAAGGCCCTTCTCTTGCCAGGAGGTGAGCCGCAGCGGAGCTCCAGATCGAAATTCGGGGGCCGTCGCCCAGTTGGTGTCATGCGGCTCGGTGATGTAGAACCACCCCGATTGCCACCCCTTCACCGTCTCCACAAAGGAGCCTTCGGGCCATGTAACGTTGGGCATCTTGCCCACGATGGCGCCTCCTCACTCTGCTTGTTGGCCTCTCACCACATTCGGCTTTACATTGAAAGTCTTCAGCCATAGGCCGAAGTGAGGTGGGATACGGAGGAAGGCCTCGCAAACGACTATAAATGCTGAGATGTTGAGGACAAAGTTGGGGGCTAGATCATGTAAGTCTAGCCCGTAGTAAAACATCAGTCCGCAGACAAACGGGTGGACAGGAAATCCCATCCCACGAACGAAATGTGCGAGAAACACAACCCTCTCATGGGGTTCTGGGGTAGGGACGATCTGTCCTTCGGCCGGGAGACAGTGAACGATCTCCTTGGTCAGGTATCTGGCCTCTTGAAGCTCCTTGATGTCTTTCTTCTTAACAGAAGAAGCCATCCACTTGCCACCTGCTCTGGATCTGGACATGGTTGGAGTGTTTTCTCTGGCGAGGGAAGCTAGGGCTTGGGTGCTGGAGCTCTTGAATGGATGGGTAGAGGAAGAAGAAAGCAGGGGCGAGTGAAGACGAATCCTTATCCCCTTATAAAGGCCGCGAATATCAAACGCCTCCCTGCTCGCCTTAAAACTCACATATTCCCAAGGGTTGTGTAAACGACACAGTTGGGTTACCCACGCCCGTATTGATGAGAATCCCGTAATAAGGGGACACGATCTCTTCTTTGACAAGACGTGCCAATGGCAACCGCGTCTCGAAACATGGAGCGGCAGACAAAAACGGTTCGAAATTATGACTGGACGGACGTGATGTCATGTTGTAAAAAGTTGTCAGCGGATTGGACTCGTGAACTATTGTATTCTCTCTACGGTTGTGTGTGGTGTGTGTTACAGGTCCGGACACGATCAGTTCATCCGAAGACTATTTTGGAGTTTAGAAGGAGGAACCTGCCTTGCAATGCCGAAGACAGAACTACGCACCGAATATTTTGTCATTAAAGCCAGGTTCGGGGGCTACTGAGGGAGTCCTGGACTAAGGGGTCCTCGGGCGTCCGTCCTGTTATCCATGGGCCGGACTGATGGGCTGTGAAGATGCGAAGACCGAAGACTGTACTCGTGTCCGGATGGGACTGTCCTTGGCGTGGAAGGCAAGCTTGGCGACCGGATATGTAGATTTCTTTCTTTGTAATCGACCTTGTGTAACCCTAGATCCTCTCGGTGTCTATACAAACCATAGGACTTAGTCCGGAGAGTGATTCATTATCATAGCCATACAAGTTAGACCTCTAGGGTTTAGCCATTACGATCTCAAGGTAGATCAACTCTTGTAATACTCATACTCATCAATATCAATCAAGCATGACGTAGGGTATTACCTCCATAGAGAGGGCCCGAACCTAGGTAAACATCGTGTCCCTTGTTTCCTGTTACCATCGACCTTAGAGCACAGTTCGGGACCCCCTACCCGAGATCCGCCGATTTTGACACGGACACCCCCAAGCCCAATCCGAATTGGAGGGGGGTACGGCCCCCCTTTCCTTCTCTCCTTCTCCCCTTCCTTCCCTCTCCTACTCCAACTAGGGAAGGGGGAATCCTACTCCCACCGGGAGTAGGACTCCCCCCTTGGGCGCTCCTAGGAGGCCAGCCCTCTCCCCCTTCTCCACTCCTTTATATACGGGGGATGGGGCACCCCATAGACAAACAAGTTGATCCTTGATCCCTTAGCCGTGTGCAGTGCCCCCTCCACCATAATCCACCTCGGTCATATCATAGCGGTGCTTAGGCGAAGCCCTGTCCCAGTAGCATCATCATCACCGCCATCACGCCGTCGTGCTGACGAAGCTCTCCCTCGACACTCAGATGGATCTAGAGTTCGTGGGACGTCACCGAGATGAACTTGTGCAGATCGTGGAGCTGCCGTACTTTTGGTACTAGGATCGGTCGATCGTGAAGACGTATGACTATATCAACCGCGTTATCATAACACTTCCGCTTACGGTCTACGAGGGTATGTAGACAACACTCTCCCCTCTCGTTGCTATGCATCACCATGATCTTGCGTGTGCGTAGGATTTTTTTTTGAAATTAAAGCGTTCCCCAGCAGTGGCATCCGAGCCAGGTTTATGTGTAGATGTTATATGCACGAGTAGAACACAAAGGAGTTGTGGGAGTGGGTATATACATATTGCTTGCCGTTAGTAGTTGATTCTTGATTCAGCGGTATTGTTGGATGAAGCGGCCCAGACCGACATTATGTGTACGCTTACGCGAGGCTGGTTCTACTGACGTGCTTCGCACACGGGTGGCTGGTGGGTGTCAGTTTCTCCAACTTTATTGAATTGTATTCAACGAATAGGGTTCTTTCTGAAGATCAAAAAGCAATCACTATACCGCGTTGTGGTTTTTGATGCGTAGGTAAGAACGGTTCTTGCTCAGCCCATAGCAGCCACGTAAAACTTGCAACAACAAAGTAGAGGATGTTTAACTTGTTTTCGCAGGGCATGTTGTGATGTGATATGGTCAAGACATGATGCTAAATTTTATTGTATGAGATGATCATGTTTTGTAACACAGTTATCGGCAACTGGCAGGAGCCATATGGTTGTCGCTTTATTATATGAAATGCAATTTCCATGTAATTGCTTTACTTTATCACTTAGCGGTAGCGATAGTCGTAGATGCAATAGTTGGCGAGACGACAATGATGCTTCGATGTAGATCAAGGTGTCAAGCCAGTGAAGATGGTGATCATGATGGTGCTTTGGAGATGGAGATCAAAGGCACAAGATGATGATGGCCATATCATATCACTTATATTGATTGCATGTGATGTTTATCCTTTATGCATCTTGTTTTGCTTAGTTCGGCGGTAGCATTATAAGATGATCTCTCACTAATTTTCAAGGTATAAGTGTTCTCCTTGAGTATGGACCATTGCTATAGTTCATTGTGCCGAGACACCATGTGATGATCGGGTGTGATAAGCTCTACATTCACATACAACAGGTGCAAGCTAGTTTTGCACACGCAGAATACTCGGGTTAAACTTGGCGAGCCTAGCATATGCATATATGGCCTCGGAACACTGAGACCAAAAGGTCGAGCGTGAGTCATATAGTAGATATGATCAACATAGTGATGTTCACCTTTGAAAACTACTCCATCTCACGTGATGATCGGACATGGTTTAGTTGATATGGATCACGTGATCACTTAGATGATTAGAGAGATTTCTATCTAAGTGTGAGTTCTTAAGTAATTTGATTAATTGAACTTTAATTTATCATGAACTTAGTACCTGATAGTATTTTGCATGTCTATGTTGTTGTAGATAGATGGCCCGTGCTGTTGTTCCGTTGAATTTTAATGCGTTCCTAGAGAAAGCTAAGTTGAAAGATGATGGTAGCAACTACACAGACTGGGTTCGTAACTTGAGGATTATCCTCATTGCTGCACAGAAGAATTACGTCCTAGAAGCACCACTAGGTGACAAACCCGCTACAGGAGCAACGCTAGATGTTATGAACACCTGGCAGAGCAAAGCTGATGACTACTCGATAGTTCAGTGTGCCATGCTTTACGGCTTAGAACCGGGACTTCAATGATGTTTTGAACATCATGGATCATATGAGATGTTCCAGGAGTTGAAGTTAATATTTCAAGCAAATGTCCGGATTGATAGATATGAAGTCTCCAATAAGTTCTACAGCTGTAACATGGAGGAGAATAGTTTTGTCAGTGAACATATACTGAGAATGTCTGGGTACCACAACCACTTGACTCGGCTAGGAGTTAATCTTCCCAATGATAGTGTCATTGACAGAGTTCTTCAATCACTGCTACTAAGCTACATGAGCTTCGTGATGAACTATAATATGCAAGGTATGGATAAGACGATTCCTGAGCTCTTCGCAATGCTAAAGGCTGCGGAGGTAGAAATCAAGAAGGACCATCAAGTGTTGATGGTCAACAAGACCACCGGTTTCAAGAAAAAGGGTATAGGGAAGAAGGGGAACTTCAAGAAGAACAGCAAGCCAGTGGCTGCTCAAGTGAAGAAACCCAAGTCAGGACCTAAGCCTGAGACTGAGTGCTTCTACTGCAAAGGGACTGGTCACTGGAAGTGGAACTGCCCCAAGTATTTGGCGAAGAAGAAGGATGGCAAAGTGAAAGGTATACTTGATATACATGCTATTGATGTGTACCTTACTAATGCTCATAGTAGTGCCTGGGTATTCGATACTGGTTCAGTTGCTAGCATTTGCAACTCGAAACAGGGGCTACGGATTAAGCGAAGATTTGCTAAGAATGAGGTGACGATGCGCGTTGGAAATGGTTCCAAAGTCGATGTGATCGCCGTCGGCATGCTACCTCTACATCTACCTTCAGGATTAGTTTTAGACCTAAATAATTGTTATTTGGTGCCAGCGTTGAGCATGAACATTATATCTAGATCTTGTTTAATGCGAGACGGTTATTCATTTAAATAAGAGAATAATGGTTGTTCTATTTATATGAGTAATATCTTAAATGGTCATGCACCCTTGATAGTAGTGATACACATGTTCATAGTATTAAAGCCAAAAGATGCAGAGTTGATAATGATAGTGCAACTTATTTGTGACACTGCCGTTTGGGTCATATTGGTGTAAAGCGCATGAAGAAACTCCATCCTGATGGACTTCTGGAATCACTTGATTATGTATCACTTGGTACTTGCGAACCATGCTTCATGGGCAAGATGACTAAAACTCCATTCTCCGGAACAATGAAGCGAGCAACAGATTTATTGGAAATCATACATACTGATGTATGTCGTCCAATGAACATTGAGGCTTGCGGCGGATATCATTATTTTCTCACCTTCACAGATGATTTGAGCAGATATGGGTATATCTACTTAATGAAACATAAGTCTGAAACATTTGAAAAGTTCAAAGAATTTCAGAGTGAAGTGGAAAATAAACGTAACAAGAAAATAAAGTTTCCACGATCCGATCGTGGAGGAGAACATTTGAGTTACGAGTTTTGAAGAAGTTCAAAATGGATCAAGAAAAGAAACGGCTCTTGCCTGTGTTACAAGGTGTGAAGTTGAGTCAGACTCAATGCCCGACCAGTTCAGAAGATAGAGAGAAAATGAAAGTCATTCCCTATGCTTCAGCCATAGGTTCTATCATGTATGTAATGCTGTGTACCAGACCTGATGTGTGCCTTGCTATTAGTTTAGCAGGGAGGTACCAAAGTAATCTAGGAGTGGATCACTGGACAACGGTCAAGAACATCCTAAAATACCTGAAAAGGACTAAGGATATGTTTGCCGTTTATGGAGGTGACAAAGAGCTCGTCGTAAACGGTTACGTCGATGCAAGCTTTGACACTTATCCAGATGACTCTATGTCACAAACCGGATACATATTTTTATTAAATGGTGGAGCTGTCAGTTGGTGCAGTTCCAAGCAGAGCGTCATGGCGGGATCTACGTGTGAAGCGGAGTACATAGCTGCTTTGGAAGCAAAAAAGAAGGAGTCTGGATGAAGGAATTCATATCCGATGTAGGTGTCATACCTAGTGCATCGAGTCCAATGAAAATCTTTTGTGAAAATACTGGTGCAATTGCCTTGGCAAAGGAATCCAGATTTCACAAGAGAACCAAGAACATCCAGAGACGCTTCAATTCCATCCGCGATCAAGTCAAGGAGGGAGACATAGGTATTTGCAAGATACATACGGATCTGAATGTTGCAGACCCGTTAACTAAGCCTCTCTGACGAGCAAAACATGATCAGCACCAAGACTCCATGGGTGTTAGAATCATTGTAATGTAATCTAGATTATTGACTCTAGTGCAAGTGGGAGACTGAAGGAAATATGCCCTAGAGGCAATAATAAAGTTTTTATTTATATTTCCTTATATCATGATAAATGTTTATTATTCATGCTAGAATTGTATTAACCGGAAACCTAGTACATGTGTGAATACGCAAACAAACAGAGTGTCACTAGTATGCCTCTACTTGACTAGCTCGTTGAATAAATGATGGTTATGTTTCCTAACCATAGACATGAGTTGTCACTTGATTAACGGGATCACATCATTAGAGAATGATGTGATTGACTTGACCCATCCGTTAGCTTAGCACGATTATCGTTTAGTTTGTTGCTATTGCTTTTTCCATAACTTATACATGTTCCTATGACTATGAGATCATGCAACTCCCGAATACCGGAGGAACGCTTAGTGTGCTATCAAACGTCACAACATAACTGGGTGACTATAAAGATGCTCTACAGGTGTCTCCGATGGTGTTTGTCGAGTTGGCATAGATCGAGATTAGGATTTGTCACTCCGAGTATCGGAGAGGTATCTCTGGGCCCTCTCGGAAATGCACATTACTATAAGCCTTGCAAGCAATGTAACTAATGAGTTAGTTACGGGATGATGCATTATGGAACGAGTAAAGAGACTTGCCGGTAACGAGATTGAACTAGGTATTGAGATACCGACGATCGAATCTCGGGCAAGTAACATACTAATGACAAAGGGAACAACGTATGTTGTTATGCGGTTTGACCGATAAAGATCTTCGTAGAATATGTGGGAGCCAATATGAACATGTAGGTTCCGCTATTAGTTATTGACCAGGGACGTGTCTCGGTCATGTCTACATAGTTCTCAAACCTGTAGAGTCCGCACGCTTAATGTTCAGTGATGATCGGTATTATGAGTTTATCTGTTTTGATGTACCGAAGGTAGTTCGGAGTCCCGGATGTGATCACGGACATGACGAGGAGTCTCAAAATGGTCGAGACACAAAGATCGACATATTGGATGACTATATTTGGACACTGGAAAGGTTTCGAGAGAGTTCGGGCATATACCGGTGTACCGGGGGGGTTACCGGAACCCCCCGGGTAGTCAATGGGCCTTAATGGGCCATAGTGGAAAGGAGAAGGAGGCGGCCAAGGTGGGCCCCCCCAAGCCCCATCCGAATTGGAGGGGGGCCGGCTCCCCTTTCCTTCCCTCCTTCTCCCCTTCCTTCCCTCTCCCACTCCAACTAGGTAAGGGGGAATCCTACTCCCACCGGGAGTAGGACTCCCCCCTTGGGCGCGCCTAGGAGGCCGGCCCTCTCCCCCTCCTCCACTCCTTTATATACAGGGAGGGGGGCACCCCATAGACAAACAAGTTGATCATTGATCCCTTAGCCGTGTGCGGTGCCCCCCTCCAACATAATCCACCTCAGTCATATCATACCGGTGCTTAGGCGAAGCCCTATTCCGGTAGCATCATCATCACCGTCATCATGCTGTCATGCTGACGAAGCTCTCCCTTGACACTTAGCTGGATCTTGAGTCTGTGGGACGTCACTGAGCTGAATGTGTGGAGATCGCGGAGGTGCCATACTTTCGGTACTGGGATCGGTCGATCGTGAAGACGTACGACTACATCAACCGCGTTATCATAACGCTCCCGCTTACGGTCTACGAGGGTATGTAGACAACACTCTCCCCTCTCGTTGCTATGCACCACCATGATCTTGCGTGTGCATAGTTTTTTTTTGTAATTACTGTGTTCCCCAACAATGCCATGCTGTGTACGAGACCTATTATATACCTTGCCATGAGTTTGCCAAGGGAGTACAATAGTGATCTAGGAGTAGATCACTCCACAACAGTCAAAATTATCCTTAGAGGACTCAGGAATATTTCTTGGTTATGGAGGTGATAAAGAGTTCGTCGTAAAGAGTTACGTCGATGCAAGCTTTGACACCAATCTGGATGACTCTGAGTCTTGATCTAGATACATATTGAAAGTGGGAGCATTTAGCTAGAGTAGCTCCGTGCAGAGCATTGTAGACATAGAAATTTGCAAAATACATAAGGACCTGAATGTGGTAGACCTGTTGACTAAACCTCTCTCACAAGCAAAACATGACCACACCTTAGTACTCTTTGGGTGTTAATCACATGGCGATGTGAACTAGATTACTGACTCTAGTAAACCCTTTGGGTGTTGGTCACATGGCGATGTGAACTATGGGTGTTAATCACCTGGTGATGTGAACTATTGGTGTTAAATCACATGGCGATGTGAACTAGATTATTGACTCTAGTGCAAGTGGGAGTCTGAAGGAAATATGCCCTAGAGGCAATAATAAAGTTGATATTTTATATTTCTTCATATCATGATAAATGTTTATTACCCATGTTATAATTGTATGAACCGGAAAGTTAATACATGTGTGGATACATAGACAAAACACCGTGTCCCTAGTAAGCCTCTACTAGACTAGCTCGTTAATCAAAGATGGTTAAGTTTCCTAACCATAGACATGTGTTGTCATTTGATGAACGGGATCACATCATTAGGAGAATGATGTGATGGACAAGACCCACTCGTTAGCTTAGCATGTTGATCGTTCAGTTTTATTGCTATTGGTTTCTTCATGTCAAATACATATTCCTTAGACTATGAGATTATGCAACTCCCGAATACCGGAGGAATACCTTGTGTGCTATCAAACATCACGACATAACTGGGTGATTATAAAGATGCTCTACAGGTATATCCGTAGGTGTTTGTTCGGTTGGCATAGATCGAGATTAGGATTTGTCACTACGAGAATCGGAGAGCTATCTTTGGGCCCTCTCGGTAATGCACATCACGATAAGCCTTTCAAGCAATGTGACTAATGAGTTAGTTGCGGGATGATGCATTACGGAACGAGTAAAGAGACTTGAGGTGACGAGATTGAACTTGGTTTGAGGATACCGATGATCAAATCTCGGGTAAGTAACATACCGATGACAAAGGGAATAATGTTGTCATTGCGGTTTGACCGAGAAAGATCTTCGTAGAATATGTAGGAACCAATATGAGCATCCAGTTTCTGCTATTGGTTATTGATCGGAGATGTGTCTCAGTCATGTCTACATAGTTCTCGAATCCGTAGGGTCTGCACGCTTAACATTCGATGACGATTTGTATTATGAGTTATGTGTTTTGGTGACTGAAGATTGTTCAGAGTCTCGGATGAGATCACAGACATGACGAGGAGTCTCGAAATGGTCGAGAGGTAAAGATTGATATATTGGACGATGGTATTCGGACACCAGAATGGTTCCGGAGCGTTTTGGGTATTTTTCGGAGTACCGGGAGGTTACCGGAACCCCCCGGGGAAGTAATGGGCCAACATGGGCCATAGGGTAGAGAGAGGGGAGCCCGCAAGGGGTGGCGCATGCCCCCCATGGGCTGTCCGAATTGGACAAGGGGAAGGGGGCGCGACGCCCCTTTCGCTCCCCCTTTCCCCTCCGAAAGAAGCAAGGGGGCCCGACTTGGAGTAGGAATCCTAGTCGGTTTCCCCCCATGGCGCGCCCCCTTAGGCCGGCCTCCTCCCCTCCTCCTTTATATATGGGGGTATGGGGGCACCCCATAGCACATCAATTTTTATCTTTTAGCCGTGTGCGGTGCCCCCCTCCATAGTTTACTCCTACAGACGTATTGTCATAGTGCTTAGGCGAAGCCCTGCGTGGATGACATCACCATCACCGTCACCATGTCGTCGTGCTGACGAAACTCTCCCTTGACACTTTGCTGGATCAAGAGTTTGAGGGACGTCATCGAGCTGAACGTGTGCAGAACTCGGAGGTACCGTACGTTTGGTGCTTGATCGGTTGGATCGCGAAGACGTTCGACTACATCAACCACGTTAAGCTAACGCTTCTGCTTTCAGTCTACGAGGGTATGTGGACACACTCTCCTCCTCTCATTGCTATGCATCTCCTAGATAGATCTTGCGTGATCGTAGGAATTTTTTTAAATTGCGTGCTATGTTCCCCAACATCGTTGTGGCTACATTTTGTACTCCAAAAGAGTTCTTCCATCACATGTCAGTTTCTTATCTTCGCTCTCCCATGTCTCCCCTCTATGTGGAGGAGATCAAGAGGAGAGAGGCTACGCATAGCGCAACACATAGAATAGAACACAAACCTGCTGAATTGCTCTGTGTTGAGCTGCTTCTATGACAACCCCAAAGTGACCGCACGCACAACCATCAAGGAGAGTAGGCCTCCAAAACTTCATCCTTTAAGTACTTGCACCCGATGAGGGGCGATAAGGTTTTTGCGGAGTATCTCAGCAGGACTATTCGCTCAAGTTCAAGTACATCCTCGACATCTATCCGCGTGCTCGGTTACCTCCTCTATGACGGACTTCCATCTGGTCACCACCATGGCCCTGGATGATGTTGCACCGGAGTTTCCGACGTCCTCGTATGTTTTGGCCCCCTCTGTCTTGGCATGTACCATTGGTCCATATGCCTATGTGGTAGATGTTCCTAGTCTATTGCATGTCATTTTCATGATGGTAATCTTGGGTGATGCTAATATGGATTAAGGGGCTGTTTGGTTTCCAGGCACATATTGCCACACTTTGCCACACCTCACCTTAGGCAAGTTTGACCAAGTTAGGTGGGTGTTTGGTTCTAGCCACACCTAAGGCACGATTTTTTTTTATGAGAAGTGAACCCCACATGTCATAGACACAAAAAGTGTGGCAAGATTCCCTTAGGCAAGCCAAAGTGTGGCTAACAATTTGAGCAACTCAAGTAATGTGTGTCGGATTTTGGGTTCCGGCAGACCCTTGAGGTTCGAACACTGGGGTGCGCATGGAGATTTCGCCTTCTACCTACCTGCACCCCTCCGCCTCGCTAAGATCTAAGCTATGGAAAGAACAGCACAAGAGACACAGGGTTTATTCTGGTTCAGGCCACCATTGTGGTGTAATACCCTACTCCAGTGTGTGGTGTGGTGGATTGCCTCTTGGGCTGATGATGATGAGCAATACAAGGAAGAACAGCCTCGTGAGGGTCTATTCTTGGCTAGGGCGATGAACTGCTAGGAGGAGTTCAGTCACCCTTCTCTCTCTCTCTCTCTCTCTCTCTCTCTTCTCGATTGCGATCCGACCCCTTCTACCCTGTGGGTGGCTAGTCCTATTTATAGGAAAAGGCCCTGGGCCTCTTCCCAAATATTGAGCGGGAAGGGCGCCAACAATTGGCCACTTTGAAGGGGAACATTTGGTACACTTATCCTGACTAAAGTTGGTCCTCGCCTGCCAAAGGCTCTGGTGGTGACGCTGGCTTGGGCTCCACAATGACTTCCTTCCTGCCATTGGACTGGTCTTGGTCTCGTTGCACCGAAACGGGTGCCTTTGCTTGATGCTCTCGCCTGCACTTGCTCCCTTTGCACCAAAGAGGAAAGAAGGACTCTGCGCGGGCTGGCGCCCGCCTGGCACCCTTGGTCGTCATGGCTTGCATCACGGGCACCTCGTGAGGTACCCCGCCTTGATCTCTCCGCCTCCTCGCAAGCCAACCCGATGAGGCCGTGCCTGAGGAAGCTCCGTGTCATCTACCCCGCGAGGCTTGGCACCTCGCGAGGGTCTTGGGTCTGTGTTGATGAAGATGGGCCGTGCTGGGCCCCCTTTTGAGCCACGCCGCAGGCCGCAGGCAGGCAAGTCTGGGGACCCCTGTTCCTAGAACGCCGACAGTTGCCCTCGGGCCCAAGGCGCGCCCGGACTTGGCCGTGCAGGGAGGCGAAAGGGCAAGAGCGAAGCACTGCGGGCCCTAATAGCCTGCGGCCTCGGGCGCCGCGTGGCGGTTGATTGGGCGTGGGTGGCACTGTTCCCCCACGCCCCATTATTTTGCGCCATGCTAGGCAGACTCGTAGTCGTACACAGCCGCTCCCCTTTCTGTTGCTCGAGCGCCCTCTGTCCTTCCTCCTCTCGAACTCCAGCTTCTGTTTTCAACCCAATCTCGAACCTTCCCCCCCTTCCCATCGCCATGGCTCCAACGAAGAAGGGAAGAGGGAAGAAACCCATGCCTCTGCCTTGCTCGCCGCCATTGGTGGCCCCCGCTGAGGGCTTGGGCAAGGTCAGCTCGGCTCTGGCCACTATCTTCAACGAATGCGAGAGGACGATGGCCTGGCCCGCGTCCCACTTCTCCATCGACAAGATAGTCACCGAGGTCCCATATTTTGCCGACGCCCTGTGGGCGGGTCTGGTTCCCCCCTTTTCTGATTTCTTCAATGCCGTGCTTTCCCACTATCAGATCCACATGATGCATCTGGGTCCTGAATCCATCACCCTCCTTTTGGTCTTCGCCTTTGTTTGTGAGGCAATGATGGGCATCCTTCCTTCGGTTGCCTTGCTGCGCCACTTCTTCTCTCTGCGCCTTGTCGACCCTACCCAATGCTGGGCGTGCGTGAGCTTCGTTGCCGTGTCTGAGACAGCGGCCTCAGGGATTGACTTCAGGCTCCCTCTGCCCGCGGCTGGGTTCCGCGAGCGGTGGCTGTATGTGGATGCAGGGGTGCCCAGCCCCCTGCTATCGGAGCCAACTTCGCCTACTGTCCCCAATTCGAGCTGGGGCCAGGAGGCGCTTGAGAGCCCTCGGATCGTCTTCGTCTGGCACTGCTTCGCGTTCTTGGGGTCGCATGGCGTGACAGCGCCCAAGGTGGTGAAGGAGTTCCTGCTACTCCGCGTTGCTCCTCTCCAACGCCACTCCCGCCGAATGTGGGCCTTCAGCGGGCGTGATGATCGTATGAGGCTCCAGGAAGAGGACCTGACGCCTGAAGTGCTAAGGACATCGCTCTTGATCCTGACTGGGGACCCCAACCCTGGCAGCATCCAGCAGGGAGGGGCCTTGCTGTACCTCTGCCAGAACAGGGGCGATTTTGTGAATCAGATGCCTATCTTTGATGAGTGGGGGCCGCGCCCCACCGGCCTCCAGGGGCCTCGCGAGAACCCAGTGATGGTGACTGCCCTTCCAGTCGGCCAAGGCGACTCTTCCTCAAGTGGCGGAGCAGGGAGGCATGAGGCGCCAGAGGCCGAGGGGGCTCCCGGCGAGGTGACAGCGCCGGGTGATGCTCACGAGGGAGCAGCTCTTGGGGCCCGTGCCGCTGAGGCTGAGGGTGGCAAGCAGCTGCCCTCAGCGCCTGCGACTGAGGCCCCTGAGGCTCCAGCCGCTTCTCTTGGCGAGGCGATTGGCAGCGCGCATCAGGCAGGCGCCCCTGACGCGGATCGCCCTGACGCTCCGTCTTCGTCGCAGGTTGATCCCTGCGCTCAACTCTTGGGCCGTTTCCGCATGGTCTTTGAGGCCCTCCAGAAGAGAAGGGAGGCCCTGGGCGACGATTACCCTTGTCGCCTGCTGAAGCATAGGAAGTACTTCACCACTGATGAGTAAGCCTTCTCCTTTCCCAGCTCCCGATCCTTCTATTGCTTTTACTGATCCTTGCTCCGCAGGCCCCTTCCAGCCGAGCTCGCGGAGACGGCTGAGGTGCCGTCCCCCTTGGCTTCGCCCCCTCCACCGTCCTCAAGCGCTCCGAGCAGCAGAGCCCTTGTGGTGAGGGCGATCGGAGAGGCGAACCATCCCGAGGCGCATCGTGGCCCTGCGCACCTCGCGATCCTCCTTCGCGGGCCTTCTCGTGGCATAGCCAGCCTGCCGTGGGCTTCTCGCCTGGTCGTGGACTGCGATTGGCTGAGGCGCTCCCTGCGCTATTCATCTAGGGACGGGCTGGCTCCAGGCCGGGCTTCTGGCGTGGCGTGCCCGGCCGTCGCGAGGGTGCCAGCCCCCAGCCCCCTGCCCGGAGGGGGAGTGCTGATTCGTGGCCCCCGGCGCTTGCTTGGGGCAGATGATGATGTGGAAGATGTGCTCGAGCACGCCCGGGAGCGTCGCGCTCTTTGCCAAGGATTCCTTAGAAGGGCGGCTGACGCGGTGAGCCTGCTTGGTGAGGAGCTTGCTGATGAAGACGCACGCCTTGAGGCCGAGGGCCTGCGCCTGGCTGCAGAGAGGCGCGAGCTAGAGGGCGCCATCGCCCTTGCGCGCTGTCAGCGCGATCTTGACGATGCAGAGGCCAAGGCGTCACTGGTGACCTCTCGGGAGGCCCGATCTTGGGCCGCTGAGGAGGCCCGGGAAGCTGACCGGCGGCGAGAGGCGGCGGAGGAGCGGGCTCGGGAGCTCCTGGCCTGGTGCCACTCACTGGAGGAGCAAGTGGAGCTGCACGAGGCAGCCCTCGCGTCGATGAAGGTGGCCTCTGGTGACCCAGCAGAGCTCCAGAAGCGTGAGGATGCGCTGACGTTGGAAGCCGCCGAACGTACCCGCGAGTACGAGCGTCTGGAGACGAGGGAGCACTTGGTGACGCAGGCGGAGGATGATGTCGCTGCACGGGAAGCCCGTGTCCTGGAGGAGGTCGGGCGTCGGGTGGTGATGGCGCGCTTGAACCTCGAGCACGAGTTCGAGGAGAGGTTGGGGTTAATCCGGGCCGAGGCTGAAGGTAAGACTGCTGCCTTGAGGGCCAAGCTGGAGGAAGCGACGCGGCGGGCCGATGCTTTTCAGGCCGCCCTTGAGGTAGCGCAAGGGGAGTCAACCACCTCCCAGGCCGAGGTGCTCCTTCTTTGCCAGCGGGTGGAGGAGGCTGAGGTCGTCGCGCGCTAGAATGCGGACGAGATACGTCAGCGGCGGATCCTGGAGCATGAGCACGGCCCCATGCTCACCACGCTCTAGGAGAGAGCCAACACAGCCTTGGGCAACATCTGCGAGGCGGCTGTTGGCGAGCCGCACGCAGTCAACTACGCCGGCAACCTTCAGTTCTTCACGGACGTGGTGACGCAGCTGGAGGTGCGGTCGGTCAGGGCCGACAGGTTGGTGGAGGAGAGGAGCCGCGCCCTGCTCGGGCGCGCCTTTTCTCGCGTCTTCAACCATCTCTGGAACATGGATCCCCACTTTGATTTCGACGCCGCCATCACCCCAGTCCCCCAGGCCGTCCGAGACGACCTGGCGCACTGGGTGGAAGACAATGTGGATGCTCTTGTCAGGGCCTTCGCTTCAGACAACGACGACGAGTTCAGCGACGCCAGCAACGGTTTGGGTGGTGCTCCTGAGGACGCATTGGGGGATTTATCCGACTGATCATGCATCGTTCCTGTTTCCTTACCTTGCATGAACAGAACTCAGGTTTTGGCCTGATGACTGTGAGAGCATTTTGGAGGGGGGCCCCTCATGTAAAACTTGTGTCCATCGTATTAGTAGACATTACATTGCCCATGCGCCCGCGCCAAGTGGTTGGCTTTAGCGACGTGCTGGTCGGCTAGTTTACCTTTGTCCCGTGCGGGCCCTGAGGTAGCCTGTGGGAGGCTGTGGTGTCCCGAGTGTTCCCTGATCGAATCCGTAGGATCTGTAGTAAAAAAAACCCTCCTGAGAGGATGCGGCGGCGGCAGTCTGGGCTGCGCGCAAGCTAGGCCTGACCCGGCTCGCGAGGGGCTCACGAGGGGAGGCAGCTGAGGCGAAGTGGTAATCAAAACGCGAGAAGTTTCTCGAACGAGACTAAGCACCCCTTCCCCAAACACACGCAAATCTCAAATTTGAACCCAACTTAAATCCAGCGGGGGAAAGTGACAACCAAAGCAACGAAAGCAGATAAAAGGCCGCGTCCGACACCTAATCTAGTCTTGGACGTCTTCTCACCAGCGCGGAGCTAAGTGCTGCCACTGGGCGTGGGAGGGAGCCCCAGGGCCTGAGGCCGGCACCCCTGAGACTCCGGGGCGTGTACAGCCCCACTCCTTATTATGTGAGAGTGTCACGGGGCGGTGAGCTTCACAGGCACTGGGCCTTCTTCATAGGTACCGGCCTTGCTTCATATCGCCAGACGAGGGCCCCGCCTTGCGCCACACTCTAGTGCCATCAACGACGACCAGAAACCAGGACGCCGCCGATGGGGTAGAGCGGTCGCCAGCGGTTCCCCCGACGACCATGGGTCCTCTGCCAGGGGCAGGCCCTGAGGCACCTCCCCAGCAGAGGGCCTACCTCCTGAGAACACCTTGCTCCGAACGCCGCGGTGGTGATGTCGGATCTCGGCCCCTCTCCTGCAGCCCCCTGCTTCCTCCTCCCGAGGGGTAGGAGACTGTGGGAGCGGGGCAGCTGCTCGCTGTGGCGACCTACACCTCCTGCGATCCATGGTTAGCGTATGCCTGCTCCTGAGGAATTAGCGGTACCCAATAATCGTTGCCTCTAGCATGGTCAGTGGGACCGTCCCGGGGCTCCTGGAAGGGCTTAGCTTCTGGCGCCTCGTCCCCCCAGCTTGGGCTGAGGAGCGAGCCTTGTTCGCCCTCGTGAGGGTGTCCTTGGTCCATCATGAGGGGCACGTATTCTTCTGGCGCTGTCATCCCGAAGGCCATGCCGTAGTGCTCCGCGTGCCACGCAGCTCTGCTTGACGTGCCCACCGTGGGGTGGTAGCGCGACTGTCCACTGGGGCCGTGGGTCGCGTCGAGTCCTTCTTCTTCGCGGACCGGGAGCGGGGGCAGCGCCGCCGCCGGTCCGGTGCCGACAGCTTCGCTGGCGCTGGAGTAGCCTTGGAGCCCGTGGGCATGCGCGGAGCCCCCGCATGGGCCGCCCTGGGCTTGAGATGGGAGCTGGGTGCAGAAGGGGTGAGCCCCCGAGGCGGCGAAGCCCAGGAGCTCTGCCACCCGCTCCAGCAGCACGTCGCGGCCGCCCTCCAGCAGCCTGCACTGCAGCAGCTCCCGGGCCACCGTGAGGGTGGCCCTCGAGTTCGCCTGCTCCCGGCGGATGTATGGTGTCGTGGTCGCGGCGTGATTGGAGGCCCTTGATGCCGACCGCGCCTGCCGTGGTGTGAGAACTTTCGAAGCCTGTCCGCGTCGCCCGCGGCCCGCAGCGCCCTGCGGACCGCGAGCTGCCTGGGGCACGGGGTCGCCCGAGGCGAGCGGCTCTGCGCGGGCGGGCCACGCCGCCCATGGATCTGGGTTTCCCGCCTGGTCGCCAGACATGGTGATGACGACGCGACGGGACACGAAGCGGTAGAAGGTGGATTCCGGCGCACCCCTACCTGGCGCGCCAAATGTCGGATTTCGGGTTCCGGCAGACCCTTGAGGTTCGAACACTGGGGTGCGCGCGGAGATTTCGCCTTCTACCTACCTGCACCCCTCCGCCTCGCTAAGATCTAAGCTATGGAAAGAACAGCACAAGAGACACAGGGTTTATACTGGTTCGGGCCACCGTTGTGGTGTAATACCCTACTCCAGTGTGTGGTGTGGTGGATTGCCTCTTGGGCTGATGATGATGAGTAATACAAGGAAGAACAGCCTCGTGAGGGTCTATTCTTGGCTAGGGCGATGAACTGCTAGGAGGAGTTCAGTCACCCTTCTCTCTCTCTCTCTCTCTCTTCTCGATTGCAATCCGACCCCTTCTACCCTGTGGGTGGCTAGTCCTATTTATAGGCAAAGGCCCTGGGCCTCTTCCCAAATATTGAGCGGGAAGGGCGCCAACAATTGGCCACTTTAAAGGGGAACATCTGGTACACTTATCCTGACTAAAGTTGGTCCTCGCCTGCCAAAGGCTCTGGTGGTGACGCTGGCTTGGGCTCCACAATGACTTCCTTCCTGCCGTTGGACTGGTCTTGGTCTCGTTGCACCGAAACGGGTGCCTTTGCTTGATGCTCTCGCCTGCGCTTGCTCCCTTTGCACCAAAGAGGAAAGAAGGACTCTGCGCGGGCTAGCGCCCGCCTGGCACCCTTGGTCGTCATGGCTTGCATCACGGGCACCTCGTGAGGTACCCCGCCTTGATCTCTCCGCCTCCTCGCGAGCCAGCCCGATGAGGCCGTGCCCGAGGAAGCTCCGTGTCGTCCGCCCCACGAGGCTTGGCCCCTCGCGAGGGTCTTGGGTTTGTGTTGATGAAGATGGGCCGCGCTGGGCCCCCTTTTGAGCCACGCCGCAGGCCGCAGACAGGCAAGTCTGGGGACCCCCGTTCCCAGAACACCGACAATGTGGCAACAGAAGGAAAACATAGTCACAATCCAAACATCCCCTAAGTTTAAATGAAATCTGCCAAATTTTCTACCACTAGTAGAATACCCGTGCATTGCTACAGGCTAGAATGCATATAAATAAATCGAATAAATGATTAGGTCATATATAAGGTCAAAACTCATTTCTTCCTCATATGTCTGGCATGTTCGGACATCAAATGGTCCTCGGGTGAGGTTCGTCTGGGAAGTCTGGGGGATAAACATGGTTTGTCTGGACTATTCGACATGTTATCTCCAACACACAGTCCCCAAAATACCTCAGCCCATGATGCACCCTTCCCTTTTCCTAGTGCACCTTTCCCTTCCCACTCGTTTCCTGTCGTAGTGGGATGTTTCTTGCTAGAGCCCTTTCCTTTTAAATCAACACCTTCACCATGGTGCCCTCTTCCCTTCACATCAGACTTTCCCGCGGACCGCTAAAGTCCTTTAATGGGCATGCAACTGATATGCCACTGTGTCCAATATTCAATCTTGAACGAACCAGTCAATGCATTTATCCTTCTATCCTAACTAAAAAATTGTATGACTTGATGCAAAAATATAAGAGCTCGCTCATGCAATTTGCATCAAAGCCATCTCTATTGAAATGCAATTTTCCACATTTTTTTAAGTCGGGAAATTATTCTGCCAGACAGCCATAACTGAACATACCAATCCCAACCCCATCCCGCTCACTCTCAACCCTCATTCTTTGGAGCAAATCCTCTAACTCGTGTTTTAAGTGAGCCAGTGATCGACCCCACCGTGGCAGGCATCAGCAAGGGACAAGGGCGGCAACCACATTATTATCTTAGTGCTAACGAACGAAATGAACTACAGACTCCCCTTTAATGGTAGAGATAATATCATGAAGTACCAAATAAATCATATTTCTATTTAAATTATAATGCACGATGTTTTACCTAAAAATTTACTTGTATTTGTGCAGAAACATATTGGACTACAAACTAGAAAAAATTGTTTTCAATCGTATCAGAGATATCTGTCAAGAAATAAATTAATTAAGAGTCAATAAATAAAATGTGTGCTAGTATCAGCCAGCACGGTATGCACCTTACTACCACCGATCCTTTTGATCACCATTAGCCTTTTATGCACAGTAGACACATCCAAACCCCACCGTTAGGCTTCCCGATCAACTGGTCACGCGACGGGCTACAGATGTCTTGGGCTGCATCAGGGCAGGTGCGCATGCAGTGGGAAGCAGACGAGGAAGTTGGTGGCCGAGTTGTTGCTTCCACTCATTACGACTCTTTGTAAATATAAATATCCTTTGTCAGCAATGCCAAAACATGGTCAGGCTTCCCCACATCGTGATAGATAGCAGGACAGGTTGCACAGTTCATACACTTATGAAATCATGACTCTAAATAAATATTTTTTTGTTTAATTCTTTTATTTCCTTGATGCAATAAAAAATATAGTAGGGCCATGCCTTACTGTTTTTAGGTTAAAAACATAAAGTCAATCTATTAACCAGCGTAATCAGTCATGTTTGGAACTAACACTGCATAGGTTCTCAATCCGGCTTATTTAGTATTTGTCCTTTCTCATTTTCTAACCACACAATAAGTCTCCAATTTTTGGATGGTGTAAAACTTGGGAAATAATAATTTAATAACACCACGTCGGCCTTATTTATTTAGCATTAAAACATTGCACTACAGAATGAACACTACAAGCGCCCCTTGAATAGAAGAAGTTTCTTACCTTTTACGTGATTCCACTCTCAACTCAAGCCAATTCTCATAGGCCTGTCGAAATATTCCATTAGCAGCATACAATTCATCATTTCATTTTGCAGAAATGCTTTCTCATCCTCACAAGATTTTTAAATCATTCATCTGTTCTCATCAAGGGATTCCAGATGTTAGTAAACCGGCTTCCTTCTTCAAAATCTAGAAAAGAGAAGATGGGTGTCAGTATGAAGCTTGCTGAAAATAAAATAGAAAATAACAAGATGTCACTTCTAAAATAATATCATGATCGTCAATGTGACCCTTTTGATGGAATGCTTCACTGGTTTCATCCATTATGCCCATATTGGAACAGACTTGCTTCCTTTGGGCTTTCATTTCATTGACCTCTTCAATGAAAAAAGCTACTCTTCGTTCAATAAATGGTCTCATGTTCCATGTTCCATAGTATTATCTCCCCTCACGAGTCATGATCTAAAACATCGGAATAGTTTTAAGATAAGATGCAAGATGAAAAACCATATAATAATGTAGCACAAGAAATGGAATATAGCCACTTGCGCAAAATTATTACAAACTCCTCAATTTTTTCAACTGAATTTACTTGATTCAGCTACAGAATCATTGAGCATCCACTGTCTAAACCATTCCTCTTATGAGCCTACAATAATTAATCCAAAAGTAAGAAACATGCTAAGGAAGGAAAGGGAGATAAGAACATGTGGAGGTTTGTTACCTTTTCTTGCTTTAATTGCGTCTCTTTATTGAGTCAAATGATTCAGATGAATTGGCATCTTGTGCCCTTGCCAGACATCATCACCCACAAGTTCTGCAACCTTTATTATGAAGTACTCATGTGGACTAATGAACCTTTATATTTACCATGTAGAACACCATTAGAGTAGCAGACATGTCACTACCAGCCATGCCCTAGAATATATGAATCGCCGATGTCAATGTGGCGTGCCACCTCAGACACCTATGGTATCATGTTGTCCATCAACTACGCATCGACTAGCGACATCTTGATGTTCCCTGTTTTACCAAGATGAAAATCATATGGAGACAAAAAAAGAAGTCAAAACATGCTAGAGAAAGAAGTAGTTTCACGTGTAGCAATACTAAAGAAGCCTTTTGCGGTTTTCCTGTAACAAAACAAAGAATTGGACTTTTTATCTATTTCGTATAATTCTTTTGTTTTCTTGATGCAATAAAAAATATAGTACGGTCATGCCTTACTGTATTAGGGTAAAAACATAAAGTCAATCTATTAATCAGCGTAATCAGTCTTGGAATTAATACTACATAGATTCTCACTCCGGCTTATTTAGCATTTGCGCTTTCTCATTTTCTAACCCGACAATAAGTCTCTGATTTATGGATGGTGTAAAACTTGGGAAATAATAATTTAATAACACCATGTCGGCCCGTTTTATTTAGCATTAAAACATTGCACTACAGAATGAACACTACAAGCATCCCCTGAATACAAGAAGTTCCTTACCTTTTTTACCTGGTTCCACTCTCAGCTCAATCCAATTCTCATAGGCCTGTTGACATATTCCATTAGCAGCATACGATTCATCATTTCATTTTACCCAAAATGATTTCTCATCCTCACTAGACTTCTAAATCATTCATCTGTTCTCATCAAGGGATTCTAGATTTTTGAAAATTAAACCGGCTTCCTTCTTCAAAATCTAGAAAACAGAAGATGGATCAGTATGAAACTTGATGAAATTCAAATAGAAAATAACAAGATGTCAGTTCTAAAATAACACTGTGATCGTCAATGTGACCCTTTTCATGGAATGCTTCCCTGGTTTCAGCCATTGTGCCCATATTGGAACACACTTGCTTCCTTTGGGCTTTCATTTAATTAATCTCTTCAATGAAAAAAGCTCCATTTCATTCAAAAACATGGTCTCATGTTCCATGTTCCATAGTATTATATTTCCCCACGAGTCATGATCTAAAACATCAGAATAGTTTTAAAATAAGATGCAAGATAAAAAACCATAATAATAATGTAACACGAGAAAGGGAATATAGTCACCTGTGCAAAATTATTACAAACTTCTCAATTTCTTCAACTGAATTTGCTTGATTCAACTACAGAATCATTGAGCATCCACTGTCTAGACCATTCCTCTTATGAGCCTACAATAATTAATCAAAAAGTAAGAGACATGCTAAGGAAGGACAGGGAGATATGAACATTTGGAAGTCTGTTACTTTTTTCTTGCATTAATTTCTTCTCTTTATTGAGTCAAATGATTTAGATGAATTAGCATTTTGTGCCCTTGCCCAGACGTCATCACCCACAAGTTCCGGAACCTCTATTATGAAGTACTTATGTGGACTAATGAACCTGTATATTTACCATGAAGAACACCATTAGAGTAGCAGAGATGTTCACTACCGGCCATGCTCTAGAATATACTCCATCCGTCCCATAATATAAGAGCATTTCTAACATTGGTGTAGTGTAAAAATGCTCTTATATTATGGGACGGAGGGAGTATGAATTGTTGGGGAACATAGTATTTCAAAAAATTTACCTACGATCATGCAAGATCTATCTAGGAGAAGCATAGAAACGAGCGGGGAGAGTGTGTCCATGTACCCTCATAGACCGAAAGCGGAAGCGTTTAGTAACGCGGTTGATGTAGTCGAACGTCTTCACGATCCAACCAATCCAAGCACCGAACGTACGGCACCTCCGCGTTCAGCACACGTTTAGCTCGATGACGTTCCTCGATCTTTTGATCTAGTTGAGGACGAGGGAGAGTTCCGTCCGCACGACGGTGTTGCGATGGTGATATTGAAGTTGCCGGTGCAGGGCTTCGCCTAAGCACTGCAACGATATGACCGAGGTGTGTAACTGTGGAGGGGGGCACTGCACATAGCTAAGAGAAGGATTGGTGTGTCTTTTGGGTGCCCCCCTCCCACGTATATAAAGGGGGGAGGAGAGGTGGCCGGCCCAAGGGGGGGCGCGCCATGGGGGGGAGTCCTACTTGAAGTCCCGGTCCAAGTATGATTCGCCCCCCCTTTCCAATTTCCACTAGGAGAAGGAGGGAAGGATGAGGAGAAGAGAAGGAAAGGGGGGACGCCCCCAACCCTAGTCCAATTTGGTTTGGGCATGGGGGGGCGCCTCCACCTGGCCACCGCCTCCTCTCTCCACTAGGGCCCATGAAGGCCCATTAACTCCGGGGGGGGGGGATTCCGGTAACCCTTGGTACTCTGGAAAATGTCCGAACCTTTCCAAAATCATTCCGATGTCCAAACACAACCTTCCAATATATCAATCTTTATTCTCGACCATTTCGAGACTACTTGTCATGTCCGTGATCTCATCTGGGACTCCGAATAAACTTCGGTACATCAAATCACATAACTCATAATACAAATCGTCACCGAACGTTAAGCATGCAGACCCTATGGGTTAGAGAACTATGTAGACATGACCGAGACAAATCTCCGGTCAATAACCAATAGCGGAACGTGGATGCTCATATTGGCTCCTACATATTCTACGAAGATCTTTATCGGTCAAACCGCATAACAACATACGTTGTTCCCTTTGTCATCGGTATGTTACTTGCCCGAGATTCGATCGTCGATATCAGCATACCTAGTTCAATCTCATTACTGGAAAGTCTCTTTACTCGTTCTGTAATGCATCATCCGTGACTAACTCATTAGACACATTGCTTGCAAGGCTCATAGTGATGTGCATTACCGAGAGGGCCCAGAGATACCTCTCCAAAACATGGAGTGACAAATCCTAATCTCGATCTATGCCAACTCAACAAACACCATCGGAGACACCTATAGAGCATCTTTATAATCACCCAGTTATGTTGTGACATTTGATAGCACACAAGGTATTCCTCCGGTATTCGGGAGTTGCATAATCTCATAGTCAGAGGAACATGTATAAGTCATGAAGAAAGCAATAGCAATAAAACTAAACGATCATTATGCTAAGCTAATGGATGTGTCTTGTCCATCACATCATTCTCTAATCATGTAATCTCGTTCATCAAATGACAACACATGTCTATGGTTAGGAAACTTAACCATCTTTGATTAACGAGCTAGTCTAGTAGAGGCATACTAGGGACACTCTATTTGTCTATGTATCCACACATGTACTAAGTTTCCGGTTAATACAATTCTAGCATGAATAATAAACATTTATCATGATATAAGGAAATATAAATAACAACTTTATTATTGCCTCTAGGGCATATTTCTTTCAGTCTCCCACTTGCACTATACTTAGTAATCTAGATTACATAGTAATGATTTTAACACCCATGGAGTCTTGGTGCTAATCATGTTTTGCACCAACTAGCAGCTCCACCATTCAATATAAATACGTATCCAGTTTGTGACTTAGAGTCATCCGGATCAGTGTCAAATCTTCCATCGATGTAACCATTTACGACGAGCTCTTTGTCACCCCCATAAACGAGAAACATATCCTTAGTCCTTTTCAGGTATTTCAGGATGTTCTTGACCACTGTCCAGTGATCCACTCCTGGATTACTTTGGTACCTCCCTGCTAAACTGATAGCAAGGCACACATCAGGTCTGGTACACAGCATTGCATACATGATAGAGCCTATGGCTGAAGCATAGGGAACACCTTTCATTTTCTCTCTATCTTCTGCAGTGGTCGAGCATTGAGTCTGACTCAACTTCACACCTTGTAATACAGGCAAGAACCCTTTCTTTGCCTGATCCATTTTGAACTTCTTCAAAACTTTATCAAGGTATGTGCTTTGTGAAAGTCCAATTAAGCATCTTGATCTGTCTCTATAGATCTTGATGCCCAATATATAAGCAGCTTCACTGAGGTATTTCGTTGAAAAATTCTTATTCAAGTATCCTTTTATGCTATTCAGAAATTCAGTATCATTTCCGATCAACAATATGTCATCTACATATAATATCAGAAATGCTACAGAGCTCCCACTCACTTTCTTGTAAATATAGGCTTCTCCAAAAGTCTGTATAAAACCATATGATTTGATCACACTATCAAAGCGTATGTTCCAACTCCGAGAGGCTTGCACCAGTCCATAAATGGATCACTGGATCTTGCACACTTTGTTAGCACCTTTTGGATCGACAAAACCTTCTAGTTGCATCATACACAACTCTTCTTTAAGATATCCATTAAGGAATGCCGTTTTTTACATCCATTTGCCAAATTTCATAATCATAAAATGCAGCAATTGCTAACATGATTCGGACAGACTTAAGCATCCATACTGGTGAGAAGGTCTCATAGTAGTCAACTCCTTGAACTTGTCGAAAACCTTTCGCAACAAGTCAAGCTTTGTAGACAGTAACATTACCGTCAGCATTAGTCTTCTTCTTCTTGATGATCCATTTATTCTCTATTTCTTGCCGATCATCAGGCAAGTCAACCAAAGTCCACACTTTGTTCTCATACATGGATGCCATCTCGGATTTCATGGCCTCAAGCCATTTCACGGAATCTGGGCTCATCATCGCTTCCTCATAGTTGGTAGGTTCGTCATGGTCAAGTAACATGACCTCCAGAACAGGATTACCATACCACTCTGGTGCAGATCTTACTCTGGTTGACCTACGAGGTTCGGTAGTAACTTGATCAGAAGTTTCATCATCATCATCATTAGCTTCCTCACTAACTGGTGTAGGAATCACTAGAACTAATTTCTGTGATGAACTACTTTCGAATTCGGGAGAAGGTACAATTATCTCATCAAGTTCTACTTTCCTCTACTCACTTCTTTCGAGACAAACTCCTTCTCTAGAAAGGATCCATTCTTAGCAATGAATATCTTGCCTTCGGATCTGTGATAGAAGGTGTACCCAACAGTCTCCTTTGGGTATCCTATGAAGACACATTTCTCCGATTTGGGTTCGAACTTATCAGGGTGAAGCTTTTTCACATAAGCATCGCAGCCCCAAACTTTAAGAAACGACAACTTGGGTTTCTTCGTCTCAACAGATTTAGATGGTGCCCTATTTAATGCGAATGCAGACGTCTCTAAAACATAACCCCAAAACGATAGCGGTAAATCAGTAAGAGACATCATAGATTGCACCATATCTAATAAAGTACGATTACGACGTTCGTACACACCATTATGCCGTGGTGTTCCAGGTGGCGTGAGTTGCGTTACTATTCCACATTGTTTCAAATGAAGACCAAACTCGTAACTCAAATATTCACCTCCACGATCAGATCGTAGAAACTTTATTTTCTTGTTACGATAATTTTCCACTTCACTCTGAAATTCTTTGAACTTTTCAAATGTTTCAGACTTATGTTTCATCAAGTAGATGTACCCATATCTGCTCAAATCATCTGTGAATGTCAGAAAATAACGATACCTGCCATGTGCCTCGACACTCGTTGGACCACATACATCAGTATGTATTATTTCCAACAAGTTTGTTGCTCGCTCCATTGTTCCGGAGAACGAAGTCTTAGTCATCTTGCCCATGAGGCATGGTTCGCAAGCATCAAGTGATTCATAATCAAGTGATTCCAAAAGTCCATCAACATGGAGTTTCTTCATGCTCTTTACACCAATATGACCTAAACGGTAGTGCCACAAATAAGTTGCACTATCATAATTAAACTTGTATCTTTTGGCTTCAATACTATGAATATTTGTATCACTACTATCGAGATTCAACAAAAATAGACCACTCATCAAGGGTGCATGACCATAAAAGATATTATTCATATAAATAGAACAACCATTATTCTCTGATTTAAATGAATAACCGTCTCGCATCAATCAAGATCCAGATATAATGTTCATGCTTAACGCTGGCACGAAATAACAATTATTCCTAAAACTAACCCCGAAGGTAGATGTAGAGGTAGCGTGCCGACGGCGATCACATCGTATTTGGAACCATTTCCCACGCGCATCGTCACCTCGTCCTTAGCCAATCTTTTTTTAATCCGTAGCCCCTGTTTCGAGTTGCAAATATGAGTGACAGAACCGGTATCAAATACCCAGGCGCTACTACGAGCATTAGTAAGGTACACATCAATAACATGTATATCAAATACACCTTTCACTTTGCCATCCTTCTTATCCGCCAAATACTTGGGGCAGTTCCACTTCCAGTGACCAGTCCCTTTGCAGTAGAAGCACTCAATCTCAGGCTTAGGTCCAGACTTGGGCTTCTTCACTTGAGCAGCAACTTGCTTGCCATTCTTCTTGAAGTTTCCCTTCTTCCCTTTGCCCTTCTTCTTGAAACTAGTGGTCTTGTTAACCATCAACACTTGATGCCCCTTCTTGATTTCTACCTCCGGAGCCTTTAGCATTGCGAAGAGCTCAGGAATTGTCTTATCCATTCCTTGCATATTATAGTTCATCACGAAGCTTGTGTAGCTTGGTGGCAGTGATTGAAGAACTCTGTCAATGACACTATCATCAGGAAGATTAACTCCCACTTGAGTCAAGTGGTTGTGGTACCCAGACATTCTGAGTATGTGTTCACTGACAGAACTATTCTCCTCCATCTTGCAGCTATAGAATTTATTGGAGACTTCATATCTCTCAATCCGGGCATTTGCTTGAAATATTAGCTTCAACTCCTGGAACATCTCATATGCTCCATGACGTTCAAAACGTCGTTGAAGTCCTGGTTCTAAGCCGTAAAGCATGGCACGCTGAACTATCGAGTAGTCATCAGCTTTGCTCTACCAGACATTCATAACGTCCGGAGTTGCTCATGCAGCGGGTCTTGCACCTAGTGGTGCTTCCACGACGTAATTCTTCTATGCAGAAATGAGGATAATCCTCAAGTTACGGACCCAGTCCGTGTAATTGCTACCATCATCTTTCAACTTAGCTTTCTCTAGGGATGCATTAAAATTCAAAGGAACGGTAGCATGGTCCATCGATCTACAACAAACATAGACATGCAAAACACTGTCAGGTACTAAGTTCATGATAAATTAAAGTTCAATTAATCATATTACTTAAGAACTCCCACTTAGATAGACATTCGTCTAGTCATCTAAATGATCACATGTTCCAAATCAACTAAACCATGTCCGATCATCACGTGAGATGGAGTAGTTTTCAATGGTGAACATCACTATGTTGATCATATCTACTATATGATTCACGTTTGACCTTTCTGTCTCAGTGTTCCGAGGCCATATCTGCATATGCTAGGCTCGTCAAGTTTAACTCGAGTATTCTGCGTGTGCAAAACTGGCTTGCACCTGTTGTATGTGAACGTAGAGCTTATCCCACACTACTGCAGGATGCTGCTAATGTGACACTATGATCAGAGACCCTTCGACAAAACTGTGTGTGATGCCATAATCACAAACGATGGTGTAAAAAAACCGTCAAAAAAGGTGCAAAACATTTGCGATGGAGGATGCATCAAACACGGTTCAGACTTTAGTTGTGTGTGCGATGCAGGGTTCAGCTCAATTAACTGTTTGCGATGTGGAGGAACAAAAGAAACGGCAGCCAGATGAAGGTGTATGCGATGTACAACATACGGTTCAATCAGATGAACTATTTGTGATTAGGCAACACAAAAGAAACGGTCAGCCAGATCAAAGGTGTGTGCGATATACGGCATGCGATTCACTCGAATGAACTGTTTGCGTGGAGACATGAGAATGGAAACGGTTCAAATGAACAAGATGTGTGTGATACGAGGCAAACATGTCTGTAATCGGAAATGTTTGCGAAGACCGATAACAACACAGACGATTACCGGCTAACAAGCCGTGTGTGTTGTGAGCAAACGATTGCTGGTATACAATTGTGAGTGATTGATGAAAACATCACCGACGGGTTACATTGTTTAGTACGTGTGCGATGTGATTTTGTTTGTCCGCACAACATCTACGCTCTGTCTACAGAGCATCAACATATATACTTAAAAAGACAACATTGCATAACCAAATTAAGCATACAATTACACAAGTGACTACACACATAACATTTGCACACACCAAAGTAAGCAATTACATGCATACTAAAGTAGGAGAAATGAGGATCTAATCATCTACTTATTGTTGCGACGACGCTTGCCATTGCTATGCTTCTGGCTGGATCCCTGGCCGTTTTGTGGAAGGAGGCACTTCCTCATGTCGTAGCTCGTGTACGCCTCATTGGCCGCGTACACGGTGTTAGCTTTGTTGAGTTTCTCTATCCAGGCCGAGTGCTAGGCACGCTTCTCCTTGTTGCATAAATCCTTCATGTCTCTTTAGTAGGGGTCGATGATTGGCTCGGCGAGGTGAACCAGTGAGTCCTGGATGTCGACACGATTCTGGCAGGCGATGCCCGAACTCTCGAGCGCCTTTACATCGTTGGTGATGTCCACCGTAGCGAACATGTAGTGGGGGCTGTTGACAAACCTGGCAAAACGCTCGCAAGGCCTTGTGGCTAGGCAGTAGTGGTAGACGAGGAAGTGGTGGCGCACGCACATCTGGGTGACGACGACCTTGGGACGAGACCTGGCACGAGCGCGGGTGTACTCAAGGTCGTACCCGACCACCTTGTACTTCTCCTCGGCAAGCAAGAACTCCATGATGTGGATGGAGTGCTCCACCCAGACTGCGTCATTGGTGTACACCATTGAGAGGTCCATGAACCTTTCGTGGGTGTCAACCATGGCACGCATGATGAACTGCTTCTCGTCGTCGGCAGCCGCTCGGAGCGCCATTGGAGCCGCGCAGGATACCCTCTAAGAATTTCTCGTGGTGGGTGTGCTTCTTGCAATGGTGGGGTGTGATCGAAAGGTTGAAGAGACACAAGGTAGGTTAAATGGCCGCTGTAATAAATGGGGTTGACCGGCCTGTGATCGTCACGTCTTGTCATGGCGTTCATAGTTGAGGATTCCAGAATCTAGTGCATGCTTGACAACACCGCATCGCACGCGTGTGCTCAAAGAGGTGCCAAATGTATCGTCGATGAGCCTGTTCTCGCGCTACCGCGTTGTTTACCGCGCATGCTTCCCGCCCGGCTAGTTTGGCCACGCGTCGGCTAGAAGAGGGACAAATCGTGGGCGTTTATTGGCAAAAAGCTTTGTAAGAACAAAGTGTGTGGAATGACTTCGGTCATAAGTTTACCCTTGGGTGATGAGGTCAAAGTTACACAGAAGGATGATGATGGACAGTCGAGTGCGATAATTATTTCTGTGCTCTACAGTGCACACGGTGGAAGAAACCAACTGTGTGCAATAATGTCGATGATCACACTCAAGTTAGCTATACAGATCGTGTGTTGTGAGATCGACAAGGTAAACTGATTTGAGAATGGTTAATAAATCTAAGACCATTGCATATTAAGGTCAAAATAGTGCTATCAATATACGAGTCTCATACGATGCCATTTCAAAAATTGTACCACAAAAGCTCAAAATGTTACAAGGTTCAAATTCCAGAGTTATATGGCTCAAATTCAAAGATTACAAGGTTCAAAATGATATTAGAAATGAAATTCAGCTCATCAGCTGCAAACGCTCGCTGATCCGTTGAACATGGATATCAGAGAGGTTCAAACTAATATCCCCGCTTCTAAGTCTGGTTTCGAAACCTCACAATTTCTGTAAAGGGGTCAGCCACTTAGAAGTCATGTATGGGGTTGACACAGTGACTTCCGATTACTCTGTCATATGAAGTTCCAAAATGGAATTCAGCATTTTTGGAGCCTACTCCATTCTGCCGCAGGCGCCGGCGCTGATCAACAAAACATTCATTTTTGTGAAATAAATGTGGGGCAAACCTCATTTCCTTCAGCACCCTTGCTCTGAGAACAAAGAACCTGGTAAATATAATCTCCGGTAAGGTCCCTCGGTAGTTCTTCAAAGTAATTTCCGAGAGATGCAGATCTAGGCATTCGACGTGATTGTTATATTGTATCACATTATCCACCACTGGGCCTAATTTTATCTGCAGAAGAAGAGAACGTGTTAGTGCCTACATGCAGTTTTGAACATTACGACAGGCCTATTTGGTTTGCAGGATTTGTAAAATGCACTAACATGCCATCTTTGATCTGACATGATTAACATGGGCATTTGATTACATTCTAGAAAAATGTAGCCTTCTTCACAAGAGGTTGGAGTGGATGAAAATTTCCCTAAGAAAACTAGTACAGATGAATCCAAAGGAGAACTGCTTATTGATTGTAACCATATGGATCAAGCAACCAATATGGGGGGGGGCATGTATGTACTGAAATCCTCCAAAAGAACCTTCAAAAATCATAGTACATTGTCATTGTAAACTTGGAAAAGGTGTCACAAATTGAACTCCCCTATGGTTAACATTTAACAGGAAAGGAACATCACCTCGATATATAGCTTCTCTAGGCACGAAAAGCATCTCAGGAAACTGACAACTTGCTCCAGGTCGGGGCCGATAGATTCTAGTGCCAAGACCTTCACTGTGCGTAGTTTCGGGGTCAAGCTTGTCAGAATCAGTTTCTGAATGATAGACGAACAAACATTTTCAAAATTATAAATAATGTTAATTTTTAGAAGGAGAGGTAGAAGGCGGCTGTTGTACCTGAACAAGTGTGGATCCAATAACAAGTTCAAAGTATTTGTCACACGAGTAGCCCACCACTGTCAATTTCGGTCCAGAAATGACATTGATTTTTGTTGGACCTTCTTGATCAACTACAAGTAATCTCTCAAGTGCAGGTATGTCCTCAGTGACCATACCATGGTACACATCTTGTGATGTCTTCTTGCCGCACCAGCAACACACATAAATAGTCCGGAGAGTCATGGAGGTGATGTGGAAGGTACTCAACCCATTGATCGCATGAAGACGAAGGTACTCGAGTGCAGTACAGCCATGGAGCAGGCGCTCCATGTCACCCTTTGAGAGGCAGATGGTGACAATCTCGAGGTGCTTCTGTCGTGGTAGAATAAGAGCAGGCGCGTCATTAAGGGGCGGGAAATGGAAATTCCTGAACTTGGCGGTGCGCAGCGTGGGCGTGAGGTGGAGTGCAGACGTTGGCAATGACCACATATGCCCATCATAAAAAGTGAGCTCCTCGAGCTGATCTAGGGTGGAGGATCGGAACCAGTTGTCAAGCTTGGCTTGGTCCTTACCGTTGGAACAGAACTTGCCCATTCTAAGGCCTTTGGTTGGGCCAAGGTGACTGCCGAGGATCTTGGAGGATGCATCCAAGCTTTTGCGATAGACATGGTAGAGCTCGTGGGTGTCGATGAGGTCGAGAGGGCTGGAGTTCCATAGGGGGAACCACCATCGGGAAAGGACGGTTGTCCGCGCCCCATATTTGATTGGGAGGAGGGAGATGATGACTCTCAACATATCATCGGGGAGGCTGCTGATGAAGTCTAGGCCTGCTGGAGTCGCTTGCGGTTCTAGCTTGCCCCGCCTCCTCTTGTTGGCAGCCCCATTCTCCACCTTCGAAGTATCATTGTCAGCGGCGCTTTCTGATAGAAATGGGAGTATAGGGAATATTTAGTTAAAATAGGGCAATAAAAAAGTGTATTGGTAACTAGAAGTTATTAAGTAGGAATATAGTAAGAAAAGGGAATAACAATTGGTTGCTTAAATACTACACAATTCATTTCACATTGCTGGGTAAGTCAACATATGTAGATAGTTGAAAAGAAAACTTACTTCGAACAAAGTCTGGATGGATGATTTTGTCGGGGAAGTTAGCATATATCTCATGACCAGTCCCTTTTATGTGCAGTGCAATTTTAGTTCTAGCTTTCAGTACATAAAACTTTGCAATTTCTTTCCAAAAGCCAGTGCCAAAAAGGACTCACCATGTTCATCAAGTATTACAGTAGCAACGATTGTAAATCCATGGTTTGTGTGCAGTATGACATCCGTGGAGCCTTGATCTATGTGAACGGAAAAATTGTGCACTACATAATCTGTTGCATAGGAAGGGTTGTTCTACATAAAATGGTAGGATTGTTAAAGAAAATATGGTAACATGCAAATATGGGCCCAAATTGAAAGAACTGCATAGTAGTTGAAATCGAAGGACAAAAATCTATAATTAAAAAGATAGGGTAAATATGATGTCATGGAAATATGAGAGTAATCGAAAGACAATACCTCATTAAT
Source organism: Triticum dicoccoides (assembly GCF_002162155.2). Lineage (NCBI taxonomy): Eukaryota > Viridiplantae > Streptophyta > Magnoliopsida > Poales > Poaceae > Triticum > Triticum dicoccoides. Next base: position 436,878,822 of record NC_041386.1, read on the forward strand.
TTGCCTAATATAGAAAGAAGAGGGGGAAAATCCCCTTTGACGTATATGGTGCATGTGGCACCTTTTATCCAAATGTAGTAATATTTAGAATATGTTCAGGAAAGTAGGCCATGCCAACCGATTTAGGGTGAGATAGAACATACCGCGCGCGTCCTCAAGTTATCTGATACGTCTCCAACGTATCTATAATTTTTGATTGCTCCATGCTATTATATTATCTATTTTGGATGTTAATGGGCTTATTTTACACTTTTATATTATTTTTGGGACTAACCTATTAACCGGAGGCCCAACCCAAATTGTTGTTTTTTTGCCTATTTTAGAGTTTCGCCGAAAAGGAATATCAAACGAAGTCCAAACGGAATGAAACCTTCGGGAGCGTTATTTTTGGAACAAACGTGATCCAGGAGACTTGGAGTGGACGCCAAGAATCAATCGAGGAGGCCACGAGGCAGGGGGGCGCGCCCACCCCCCTGGGCACGCCCTCCACCCTCGTGGGCCCCTCATTGCTCCACCGACCTACTTCTTCCTCCTATATATATCCATGTACCCCGCAAACATCCAGGAGCACCCCGAAAACCTAATTCCACCGCCGCAACCTTCTATACCCAGGAGATCCCATCTTGGGGCCTTTTCCGGAGCTCCGCCGGAGGGGGCATTGATCGCGGAGGGCCTCTACATCAACTCCATGGCCCCTCCTATGATGTGTGAGTAGTTTACTTCAGACCTTCGGGTCCATAGCTAGTAGCTAGATGGCTTCTTCTCTCTCTTTGGATCTCAATACAAAGTTCTCCTCGATTCTCTTGGAGATCTATTCGATGTAACTCTTCTTTTTGTGGTGTGTTTGTCGAGATCCGATGAATTGTGGGTTTATGATCAAGTTTATCTATGAACAATATTTGAATCTTCTCTGAATTCTTTTATGTATCATTGGTTTATCTCTGCAAGTCTCTTCGAATTGTCAGTTTGGCTTGGCCTACTAGATTGATCTTTGTTGCAATGGGAGAAGTGCTTAGCTTTGGGTTCAATCTTGCGGTGCTCGATCCCAGTGATAGAAAGGGAACCGACACGTATTGTATTGTTGCCATCGAGCATAAAAAGATGGGGATTATATCATATTGCGTGAGTTTATCCATCTACATCATGTCATCTTGCTTAAGGCGTTACTCTGTTCTTATAAACTTAATACTCTAGATGCATGCTAGATAGCGGTCGATGTGTGGAGTAATAGTAGTAGATGCAGGCATAAGTCGGTCTACTTGTCTCGAACGCGATGCCTATATACATGATCATGCCTAGATATTCTCATAATTATTCGCTTTTCTATCAATTGCTCGACAGTAATTTGTTCACCCACCGTAATACTTATGCTATCTTGAGAGAAGCGACTAGTGAAACCTATGGCCCCCGGGTCTATTTTCCATCATACAAGTTTCCAATCTACTTTATTTTTCTATCTTTTACTTCCAATCTATATCATAAAAAATACGAAAAATATTTATCTTATTATTATCATCTCTATCAGATCTCACTCTTGCAAGTGGCCGTGAAGGGATTGACAACCCCTTTATCGCATTGGTTGCGAGGTTCTTATTTGTTTGTGTAGGTACGAGGTGACTCGCGCGTAGTCTCCTACTGGATTGATACCTTGGTTCTAAAAAAACTGAGGGAAATACTTACGCTGCTCTACTGCATCACCCTTTCCTCTTCAAGGGAAAACCAACGCAGTGCTCAAGAGGTTGCATTATCTGGTACGGTGAGATGGAATCTCTGGCGGTGGTCGCAAAGTCCTGAAGTGTCGGTGCACTATACATTCTATGAATGATAGAAATCTCTCAAATCAACTCGAATAAAAATGAATTCATGGTGATTTCTGCCGGGTGATTAAAGGAGGCAGATGAACTGGGACAAGAGATGAGATAATATCTCATTAAATTAGTTACCTTGTCGTCCATGAGAAAGAACCCTCAGTACGGCAGATTCCCCAACCGAGCGGAGCTTGGTCGACTCCAGCAGCGTCGAGAAAGTCGATGGCGATAGGCGGCGGCAAGCGGAAGTGGCGAAATGCGATGGGCTTTGCCGGCAGCCTGGCGGCGACATGCGTCGAGCTAAGTTTTTACCGCCACTATAGGCGGTGCCATGGCATAGACACGGAGGAGCTTGTGCAGGTGTGAATGGGGACCGTACCGAAGGGGGTGGCGGGCAGGGTGAGAGTTTTTGTGACGTGGGGATGGTGAGAGTTTTCTTTTTTGAATTGGGTGGTGAGGGTTTTCTATCCCACAAAGAATTTTGGGGGAGACGGTTTGCTAGAGCGAACCATGTGTGATTGACGCAACAGGCAAAATGAAAGTCATTGCACACAGTTCCAATTTTGGGAACCGTGTGTGATTGACGTACTACCTCCATCTTGGTTTATTGGCCCCCCTTTGAAATTTTGACCAAATTTTGCCAAATATTTAACATACTTGCTACCTCTTGAGCACTGTGTTGGTTTTCCCCGAAGAGGAAGGGATGATGCAACAAAGTAGCGTAAGTATTTCCCTCAGTTTTTGAGAACCAAGGTATCAATCCAGTAGGAGGCTACGCGCGAGTCCCTCGTACCCGCACAAAACAAATAAATCCTCGCAACCAACGTAAATAGGGGTTGTCAATCCATATAAGGCCACTTACGAGAGTGGGATCTGATAGATATGATAAGATAATATTTTTGGTATTTTTATGATAAAGATGCAAAGTAAAATAAAGGCAAAGTAATTAGCAAAGGAAATAACTAAGTAGTAGGAGATCAATATGATAAAGATAGACTCTGGGGCCATAGGTTTCACTAGTGGCTTCTCTCGAGAGCATAAGTATTCTATGGTGGGTGAACAAATTACTGTTGAGCAATTGACAGAATTGAGCATAGTTATGAGAATATCTATGTATGATCATGTATATAGGCATCACATCCGAGACAAGCAGACCGACTCCTACCTGCATCTACTACTATTACTCCACTCATCGACCGCTATCCAGCATGCATCTAGAGTATTAAGTTAAAAATAGAGTAACACCTTAAGCAAGATGACATGATGTAGAGGGATAGACTCATGCAATATGAAGAAAACCCCATCTTGTGATCCTCGATGGCAACAATACAATACATGCCTTGCTTCCCTTACTGTCACCGGGAAAGGACACCGCAAGATTGAACCCAAAGCTAAGCACTTCTCCCATTGCAAGAAAGTTCAATCTAGTAGGCCAAACCAAACTAATAATTCGAAGAGACTTACAAAGATAACCAATCATACATAAAAGAATTCAGAGAAGATTCAAATATTATTCATAGATAGACTTGATCATAAACCCACAATTCATCGGTCTCAACAAACACACCGCAAAAAGAAGATTACATCGAATAGTTCTCCACAAGAGAGGGGGAGACCATTGTATTGAGATCCAAAAAGAGAGAAGAAGCCATCTAGCTACTAACTATGGACCCGTAGGTCTGAGGTAAACTACTCACACTTCATCCGAGAGGCTATGGTGTTGATGTAGAAGCCCTCCGTGATTGATGCCCCCTCCGGCGGAGCTCCGGAACAGGCCCCAAGATGGGATCTCGTGGATACAGAAAGTTGCGGTGGTGGAATTAGGGTTTTGGCTCCGTATCTGATCGTTTGGGGGTACGTGGATATATATAGGAGGAAGGAGTACGTCGGTGGAGCAACAGGGGGCACACGAGGGTGGAGGGCGCGCCTGGTGGGGGTGGGCGCGCCCCCTACCTTGTGGCCTCCTATTTCTTTTCTTGACGTAGGGTCCAAGTTTCTTTGGTCTTATTCGTTGAGAAAATCACGTTCCCGAAGGTTTCATTCCATTTGGACTCCGTTTGATATTCCTTTTCTTCGAACCCCTAAAACAGGCAAAAAACAGCAATTCTGGGCTGGGCCTCCGGTTAATAGGTTAGTCCCAAAAATAATATAAAAGTGGATTATAAAGCCCAATAATGTCCAAAACAGTAGATAATATAGCATGGAGCAATCAAAAATTATAGATACGTTGAAGACTTATCAAGCATCCCCAAGCTTAATTCCTGCTCGTCCTCGAGTAGGTAAATGATAAAAACAGAATTTTTGATGCGCAGTGCTACTTGGCATAATTTTAATGTAATTCTTCTTAATTTTGGTATGAATATTCAGATCTGAAAGATTCAAGACAAAAGTTCATATTGACATAAAAATAATAATACTTCAAGCATACTAACAAAGCAATTATGTCTTCTCAAAATAACATGGCTAAAGAAAGTTATCCCTACAAAATCATATGGTTTGGCTATGCTCTATCTTCACCACACAAAATATTTAAATTATGCACAACCCCGATGACAAGCCAAGCAATTGTTTCATACTTTTGACATTCTCAAAACTTTTTCAATTTTCACGCAATACATGAGCGTGAGCCATGGATATAGCACTATAGGTGGAATAGAGTGCTGGTTGTGGAGAAGATAAAAAGGGAGAAGATAGTCTCACATCAACTTGGCATATCAACGGCCTATGGAGATGCCCATCAATAGATATCAATGTGAGTGAGTAGGGATTTCCATGCAACGGATGCACTAGAGCTATAAGTATATGAAAGCTCAAAAAGAAACTAAGTGGGTGTGCATCCATCTTGCTTGCTCATGAAGACCTAGGGCAATTTGAGGAAGCCCATCATTGGAATATACAAGCCAAGTTCTATAATGAAAGATTCCCACTAGTATATCAAAGTGATAACATAAGAGACTCTCTACTATGAAGATCATGGTGCTACTTTGAAGCACAAGTGTGGTAAAAGGATAGTAACATTGTCCCTTCTCTCTTTTTCTCTCATTTTTTTATTTGGGACTTTTCTCTTTTTTATGGCCCCTTTTCTTTATTTTTTCTTTTTTTCGTCTGGAGTCTCATTCCGACTTGTGGGGGAATCATAGTCTCCATCATCCTTTCCTCACCGGGACAATGCTCTAATAATGATGATCATCACACTTTTATTTTTCTTACAACTTAATAATTACAACTCGATACTTAGAACAAAATATGACTCTATATGAATGCCTCCGGCGGTGTACCAGGATATGCAATGACTCATGAGTGACATGTATGAAAGAATTATGAATTGTGGCTTTGCCACAAATACAATGTCAACTACATGATCATGCTAAGCAATATGACAATGATGGAGTGTGTCATAATGAACGGAACAGTGGAAAGTTGCATGGCAATATATCTCGGAATGGCTATGGAAATGCCATAATAGGTAGGTATGGTGGCTGTTTTAAGGAAGGTATATGGTGGGTGTATGATACCGGCGAAAGGTGTGCGGTATTAGAGAGGCTAGCAAAGGTGGAAGGGTGAGAGTGCGTATAATCCACGGACTCAACATTAGTCATAAAGAACTCATATACTTATTGCAAAAATCGACAAGTTATCAAAGCAAAGTATTACGCGCATGCTCCTAGGGGGATAGATTGGTAGGAAAAGACCATCGCTCGTCCCCGACCGCCACTCATAAGGAAGGCAATCAAAAAATAAATCATGCTCCGACTTCATCACATAACGGTTCACCATACGTGCATGCTACGGGAATCACAAACTTCAACACAAGTATTTTTCAAATTCACAACTACTCAACTAGCACAACTTTAATATCACCATCTTTATATCTCAAAACAATTATCAAGTATCAAACTTATCATAGTATTCAACACACTCATAAGAGAATTTTATTCTTGAATACCTAGCATATTAGGATTTTAAGAAAATTACCATGCTATTTAAGACTCTCAAAATAATCTAAGTGAACCATGAGAGATCAATAGTTTCTATAAAACAAATCCACCACCGTGCTCTAAAAGATATAAGTGAAGTACTAGAGCAAAATTATATAACTCAAAAGATATAAGCGAAGCACATAGAGTATTCTAACAAATTCTAAATCATGTATGGCTCTATCAAAAGGTGAAAGGATAATTGTGGTAAACTAACAAGTAAATACTCAAATCATACAAAACGCTCTAAGCAAAACACATATCATGTGGCGAATAAAAATATAGCTCCAAATAAAGTTACCGATAGAAGTAGACGAAAGAGGAGATGCTTTCCGGGGCATCCCCAAGCTTTGGTTTTTAGGTGTCCTTAGATTATCTTGGGGGTTCCATGGGCATACCCAAGCTTAGGCTCTTTCCACTCCTTGTTCCAAAATCCATCAAATCTTTACCCAAAACTTGAAAACTTCACAACACAAAACTTAAAGTAGAAAATCTCGTGAGCTCCGTTAGCGAAAGAAAATAAAAGACCACTTCAAGGTACTCTAATGAACTCATTCCTTATTTATATTGGTGTTATACCTACTTTATTCCAACTTATCTATGGTTTATAAACTATTTTACTAGCCATAGATTCATCAAAATAAGCAAACAACACACGAAAAACAGAATCTGTCAAAAACAGAACAGTCTGTAGTAATCTGTAGCTAGCGCAAGATATGTAACCCCAAAAATTCTAAAATAAATTGCTGGACGTGAGTAATTTATCTATTAATCATATTAAAAAATAATCAACTAAATATCACTTTACAAATAAAAATGAAAGCAGTTCTCGTGAGCGCTAAAGTTTCTTTTTTTTAAAGCAAGTTCAACAAGACTTTCCCCAAGTCTTCCCAACGGTTCCACTTGGCACAAACACTAATTAAACACAAAAAACACAACCAAAACAGAGGATAGATAAATCATTTATTACTAAACAGGAGCAAAAATCAAGGAGTAAAAATAAAATTGGGTTGCCTCCCAACAAGCGCTATCGTTTAACGCCCCTAGCTAGGCATAACAAGCAAGAATAGATCTAGGTATTGCCATCTTTGGTAGGCAATCCATAGGTGGATCTCATAATAGATTCATAAGGTAATTTAATTTTCTTTCTAGGAAAGTGTTCCATGCATTTCCTTAATGGAAATTGGAATCTAATATTTCCTTCCTTCATATCAATAATTGCACCAATCGTTCGAAGGAAAGGTCTACCAAGAATAATAGGACATGAAGGATTGCAATCTATGTGAAGAACAATAAAATCTATGGGCACATAATTCCTATTTGCAACAATAAGAACATCATTAATTATTCCCATAGGTTTCTTAATAGTGGAATCTGCAAGGTGCAAGTTTAGAGAGCAATCATCAAAATCACGGAAACCTAACAAATCACACAAAGTCTTTGGGATCGTGGAAACACTAGCACCCAAATCACATAAAGCATAGCATTCATGATCTTTAATTTTAATTTTAATAGTTGGTTCCCACTCATCATAAAGTTTTCTCGGGATAGAAACTTCCAATTCAAGTTTTTCTTCATCAGATTAAATCAAGGCCTCAACGATATGTTTAGTAAACGCTTTATTTTGACTATAAGCATGAGGTGAATTTAGCACGGATTGCAACAGGTAAATACAATCAATCAAAGAGCAATTTTCATAGTTAAATTCCTTGAAATCCATAATGGTGGGTTTAGCAACATCTAGGGTTTTAATTTCTTCAATCCCACTTTTATCAATTTTAGCATCAAGATCAAAAAATTCCGAATTCTTGGAACGGCTTCTAGGTAAGGTGGATCATATTCAGTCCCATCATTATCAAGATTCATATTGCAAAACAAAGATTTAATAGGGGACACATCAATAACTTTTAGATCTTCATCATTATTTTCATAGGAACTAGGAGAACACGCTCTTATAAAGGCATCTTTCTTAGCACGCATCCTAGCGGTTCTTTCTTTGCACTCATAAATGGAAATTCTCATGGCTTTGAGAGACTCATTGATATCATGCTTAGGTGGAATAGATCTAAGTTTCAAAGAATCAACATCAAGAGAAATTCTATCAACGTTCCCAGCCAATTCATCAATCTTAAGCAATTTTCCTTCAATCAAAGCATTAAAATTCTTTTGCGAAGTAATAAGTTCTTTAATATTAGATTCAAAATCAGAGGGCATATTATTATAATTTCCATAGGAATTGTTGTAGGAATCACCATAATTATTAGAGGGATTACTAGGATAAGGCCTAGGATTAAAATTTCGTCTATACGCGTTGTTACCAAAATTGTTCCTACCAACAAAATTCACATCCATAGATTCATTATTATTCTCAATCAAAGTAGACAAGGGCATATCATTAGGATCAGAAGAAACACTCTTATTAGCAAATAATTTCATAAGTTCATCCATCTTTCCACTCAAAACATTAATTTCTTCTATCGCATGCACCTTTTTATTAGTAGATCTTTCAGTATGCCATTGAGAATAATTAACCATAATATTATCTAGGACTTTAGTAGCTTCTCCTAAAGTGATTTCCATAAAAGTGCCTCCTGCGGCCGAATCTAAAAGATTTTTAGAAGCAAAATTCAATCCGGCATAAATTTTTTGTATAATCATCCACAATTTTAAACCATGAGTAGGTTAATTACATATCATTAGTTTCATTCTCTCCCAAGGTTGTGCAACATGTTCATGATCAAGTTGCTTAAAATTCATAGTATCATTTCTAAGAGAGATGATCTTAGCGGGAGGAAAATACTTAGAGATAAAAGCATCTTTGGATTTGTTCCATGAATCCATACTATTTTTAGGCAAAGATGAAAACCAAGCTTTAGCACGATCTCTAAGTGAAAAAGGAAAGAGCTTCAATTTAACAATATCATTATCCACATCTTCCTTCTTTTGCATGTCACACAAATCAACGAAGCTATTTAGATGGGCAGCGGCATCTTCACTAGGAAGGCCAGAAAACGGATCTTTCATGACAAGATTCAGCAAAGCAGTATTAATTTCACAAGATTCAGCATCGGTAAGAGGAGCAGTCAGAGTGCTAATAAAATCATTGTTGTTGGTATTGGTGAAGTTGCACAATTTAGTATTATCTTGAGCCATCGTGACAACCAAGCAAACTAACACACAAGCAAACAAAAAGCAAGCAGGGAAAAAGAGGCAAATAGAGAAAGAGAGGGAGGATAGAGAGAGAGGGTGAATAAAATGGCAAGGGTGAAGTGGGGGAGAGGAAAACGAGAGGCAAATGGCAAATAATTTAATGTGGGAGATAAGGGTATGTGATGGGTACTTGGTATGTTGACTTTTGCGTAGACCTCCCCAGCAGCGGCGCCAGAAATCCTTCTTGCTACCTCTTGAGCACTGCGTTGGTTTTCCCCGAAGAGGAAGGGATGATGCAGCAAAGTAGCATAAGTATTTCCCTCAGTTTTTGAGAACCAAAGTATCAATCCAGTAGGAGACTACGTGTGAGTCCCTCATACCTGCGCAAAACAAATAAATCCTCGCAACCAACACAAATAGGGGTTGTCAATCCCTATAAGGCCACCTACGAGAGTGAGATCTGATAGATATGATAAGATAATATTTTTTGTATTTTTATGATAAAGATGCAAAGTAAAATAAAGGCAAAGTAAATAGCAAAGGAAATAACTAAGTAGTAGGAGATCAATATGATAAAGATAGACTCGGGGGCCATAGGTTTCACTAGTGGCTTCTCTCGAGAGCATAAGTATTCTATGGTGGGTGAACAAATTACTGTTGAGCAATTGACAGAATTGAGTACAGTTATGAAAATATCTAGGTATGATCATGTATATAGGCATCACGTCCAAGACAAGTAGACCGACTCCTGCCTGCATCTACTACTATTACTCCACTCATCGACCGCTATCCAGCATGCATCTAGAGTATTAAGTTAAAAACAGAGTAACGCCTTAAGCAAGATGACATGATGTAGAGGGATAGACTCATGCAATATGAAGAAAACCCCATCTTGTTTTCCTCGATGGCAACAATACAAGACGTGTCTTGCTGCCCTTACTATCACCGGGAAAGGACACCGCAAGATTGAACCCAAAGCTAAGCACTTCTCCCATTGCAAGAAAGATCAATCTAGTAGGCCAAACCAAACTGATAATTCAAAGAGACTTGCAAAGATAACCAATCATACATAAAAGAATTCAGAGAAGATTCAAATATTATTCATAGATAGACTTGATCATAAACCCACAATTCATCGATCTCAACAAACACACCGGAAAAAGAAGATTACATCGAATAGTTCTCCACAACAAAGGGGGAGAACATTGTATTGAGATCCAAAAAGAGGGAAGAAGACATCTAGCTACTAACTATGGACCTGTAGGTCTGAGGTAAACTATTCACACTTTATCGGAGAGGCTATGGTGTTGATGTAGAAGCCCTCTGTGATCAATGCCCCCTCCGGCGGAGCTTTGGAACAGGCCCCAAGATGGGATCTCGTGGATACAGAAAGTTGAGGCTGTGGAATTAGGGTTTTGACTCTGTATCTGATCGTTTTGGGTACGTGGATATATATAGGAGGAAGGAGTACGTCGGTGGAGCAAAAGGGGGCCCACGAGGGTGGAGGGTGCGCCTGGTGGGGGTGGACGCGCCCCTACCTCGTGGCCTCCTGTTTCTTTTCTTGACGTAGGGTCCAAGTCTCTCTGGTCTTATTCGTTGAGAAAATCACGTTCCCGAAGGTTCCATTTCGTCTGGACTCCGTTTGATATTCCTTTTCTTCAAAACCCTAAAACAGGCAAAAACAACAATTCTGGGCTGGGCCTCCGGTTAATAGGTTAGTCCCAAAAATAATATAAAAGTGGATAATAAAGCCCAATAATGCTCAAAACAGTAGATAATATGGCATGGAGCAATCAAAAATTATAGATACGTTGGAGACGTGTCAATACTCAGACATACATAAGAAGCGTACACGTACATAAGCATAGTTCAACCATAAGTACATAGTTCAACCGTCATTAAGAATACTCAAGCGTACATAGTTCGATCCATCCCACATCTCATCTCACATGCCGGCATGATCCTGAAGCTTCTCTAGGTACTCGGCGTACGCGCCGTGCACCACCCTGCGAGAATACTTCTGCTTGAAGGCGCCAATGGCCCGTCCTCTTGTATGCGCCAGAACACTTAGATACGCGTCATGAAGCTTGTGGTTGCAAAATGGGCTTCCATAGCCGTTGTGCCAGGTCCTAATATTCCTGTTATGCATCCCCGCATAAAGCTCCCTCAGGATTCGCCTCTTGTACCTCCTCTAGGCATCTTCATCCTTGCTGTCCACATTGTCAGACTGCTCCTATACAATAGTAAAACAAATTTGGCATCAAATCACTGATTACATGTTGTGAAGTAGGATTAGGAATTTATGGCTATTTATTTATACATATCCAGAGATTATGGTTCGATTTTTAAGCACACTCGTTTATGTACAGACCAATCTTGAAGAAAATAATGGCACAAACATATGTAGGTCATTCAAAATCAATTGTCAAGTCCTGGCTAGGAATTATTAGCACGAACACTAACCCTAGTCGAATTACTAGCAGAAATCATTTGCATAGATGAAATAACTAATCACTTATCACCTGTACCATTCAAACAATCAATACACTACACGGATTTAACGAAACTTACTCATACTCCCTGGATTGGGAGAACATAACCACATGATTTCTATTCCAAAAAGGCGAGGCGGGAGTAAATAGAGAAACCCAATGATCTATTTGACACATAAATGGGTATAGATGACTAACCAGCTGTCCGTCGTCGTCGGAGTCGTCACTGGAGTGGTCGTCGGAGTCGGTGTGGAACTCCGCCTCTGGCTGTGGAAGCTCGACGCCGTCGACGATGTCAGAGTGTAGCGATAACTCGCCGGCGGTGACGGCAACCTCTGTCTCCATCTCCACGCCGTGCTCCGGTGCTTTAGCAGCCCCGGTGTCGCCACTCCCTCCGATGGGGCGCTTCGGTGGCATCCTCATACACTGACGGCTTTGAGGACTGAGAGCGGCGTCGAGGATGCAAGCGGAGAGAGAGGATTGTGTGTGTGTGGCGAGGACGGGGGGGTGCGGCCGCTCGGGTGCACCATTAATATGGAGTAGTGGGAGTTGTGGGAGAGAGGTGGGCGGTGGTCAAACCGATGGCTCGCCTCCCGGTGAGCCTGTGTACCGGACTGCTGGCATGCATACCAAAGTTTCACACTGCTACTCGCACGTCTCTCGATGACACTGTGCGACGAGCATGCCTCCGTCAATTCACACACCTGCACGCCTCCCCGTCTGCCTACGCGGTGGACTGCTCGCATGCGTCCCATCAACTCATGCCTGCTCGCACGGCACACGGGTCGCGCGGCGGCACATATATTGTTTTTCAATTTGGATGATTAATGCTACCGCTTTATTGCTTAACTGAAGCATGGCACATATCCATTGTTGGTCTAACGCTCATGGTTCGAATAAATAATGCGTTTAGGATATTGGTTCCCAATTATTAATAATCTCATGTCTGTAATTAGATAAAGATTACATCAAAACTGGTCTCAAATTTGACAAAAAAGTACAATGCCACTTTGTATTGGTGTTCATATGAGAACACGATAAGTTTGGTCTCAATTAATGTACTAAAACATCTTAATGATCTCTGTGATTTTTTTGAAATTAAAACGTCCCTCCTTTGGTAACATATATGTTCACCGCGGGATAATTAATTTAACATGCATCGTAGTTGCCGTGGATTCGCGGTGTGTGTGTGGGTGTGTGCGTCTGGGGGTGGCGGGTGGCTCACAGTACACTATGAGTTGTGAGCCACCGTGTGGGTTGGCCGTTTTGTTAGGCAGGCAGGTGCCACATCACAGTCATGAAATCGTTATTTTAAACATTACACAACCCTTTCATACATACATGTTTTGGCCACATGCTGTCGATGGTTGTCCTACATGACACTCGATACTCGTGTGTGACTCTTTCTATGCGCCCGCGAGGTCGTCGTTCATCACTTTGACAAACAACCGGCAGTGAGGTTAATTTGACCAGCAAGGTAGAATCTTTTTTGTTTGTGTTATGGTGGTATATAGTACGTGTCGAAGATGTGGGAGGGGACTAGCATATATACTATACGTACGCGTCCATGAATAAGTACACCTCACTCAGTGTCGGGACTTTTTGGTTTCCAAGGCACGTTTGAAAGTGCAACTATCCCTGGGTGGTTTTGGTAATTCCTAACAACATATAGCTCATTGACTAATGCTTTTTCAAGATGATCATTTCTGAAAGTTCAATGACTGGCATGGCATGGATTAGGAATGTGGACCCCTCAAAATGCTAACGACACATATAGGCTCAAGCTCAAGGCTCTACATTTTCATTTTAGTGATCCAAGATCACATTGAGTCCATAGGAAAAGCTAATACTATTAAAAGGGGATGAGGTGTTGCTTAATGGCTTGCTTGCTCAAAATGCTTAGTGATATGCTTCAAAAGCCCTCAACCATTTTCTCATATCCACATATGTCCCAAACCAAAAGTCAAACTCAGCCCTACCGATTTGATCTATCCGGCGCTACCAAGTTCATTTGACGGAGCCACTGCTAGAAAACCTAGTCAGTTCGGTTATACCGATAGGGATCTCGGTCTCACCGAGATGGGATTGCAAACTCTCTGTTTCCTTTCATAATGTTTCGGTCCAACCGAGATGAGCGGTCGGTCCCACCGAGTTTGCAATGCAAACTCTCTGTTTCCCTTCGTAACATTCCGGTCCTACCAAGATGAGCGATCGGCCCCACCGAGTTCGCAATGCAAAGTCTCTGTTCCCCTTTCATAATGGTTCGGTCTCACAGAAATGAGCGAATCAGTCCCACCGAGTTTCCTTGACCAACTCTCTGTTTGCCTATTACAGAAATTGGTCCTACCGAGTTTATGTGATCGGTCTCACCGAGATTACGTTATGCCCTAACCATAATGAAATCGGTCCCATCGAAAAGCCTAACGTTCACATTTTGAACAAAATCAGTCTGACCGAGTTTTATGATTCGGTCCAACCGAGTTTGGTAAATTGTGTGTAATGGTTAGATTTTTTGTGGAGACTATATATACCCCTCCACCCACTATTCTTTCATGGAGAGAGCCATCAGAACGTGCCTACACTTCCAACATTCATTTTCTGAGAGAGAACCACCTACTCATGTGTTGAGACCAAGATATTCCATTCCAACCACAAGAATCTTGATCTCTAGGCTTCCCCAAGTTGCTTTCCACTCAAATCATCTTTCCACCAAATCCAAATCCGTGAGAGAGAGTTGAGTGTTGGGGAGACTATCATTTGAAGCACAAGAGCTAGGAGTTCATCATCAATGCACCATCTATTACCTTTTGGAGAGTGGTGTCTCCTAGATTGGTTATGTGTCACTTGGGAGCCTCGGTCAAGATTGTGGAGTTGAACCAAGGAGTTTATACGGGCAAGGAGATCGCCTACTTCATGAAGATCTACCCTAGTGAGGCAAGTCCTTCTTGGGCAATGGCCATGGTGCTATAGACAAGGTTGCTTCTTCGTGGACACTTTGTGGGTGGAGCCCTCCATGGACTCGCGCAACCGTTACCCTTCATGGGTTGAAGTCTCCATCAACGGGGATGTACGATAGCACCACCTATCGGAACCACGCCGAAAATCTCCCTGTCTACATTGCGTTTGCTACCTCCAAACTCCTCCCTTTACCTTCATATGCAAATGTTTTACATTCCGGTGCTATACTCTTAGATTTGCATGTGTAGGTTGATTGCTTGACTTGTGCTAAGTTGCTAAAATCTGCCAAGACTTAAAATTGGAAACGGCTAGATTTTTATTTGGTCAAGTAGTCTAATCACCCCCCTTTAGACATACTTTCGATCCTACAAGTGGTATCAGAGATTTGGTCTCCATTTGCTTTGATTTCCATAGCTTTTGGTGATCATAGCCTTGGTTTCACAACCTAGGAAAGTATGGTGTCTAGCAAGGGAAATTACCACCGTAGAGGTCCTTACTTTGATGGTACAGATTTTGCTAGTTGGAAGCATAAGATGAAAATGCATATTCTTGGACATAACCCCGCCGTTTGGGCTATAATGTGTATTAGCTTGCAAGGTGAATTCTTTGATGGGAGAGAACCGAACCATGAAGCTACCGCGGAAGAGTTGAAGATGCTGCAATACAATGCTCAAGCTTTCAATATCCTCTTCAACGGACTGTGCCCCGAAGAATTCAACAAAATCAACCGTCTTGAGAATGCAAAGGAAATTTGGGATACTTTAATTGATATGCACGGGGGTACCGAGTCCGTCAAGGAATCCAAATTGGATGTGCTTCAAAGTCAACTTGACAAGTTCAAAATGAAGGATGGTGAAGGTGTCGCTGAAATGTACTCTAGGCTTGCTCTCATCACAAATGAGATTGCCGGCTTAGGAAGTGAAGGGATGACCGATAGATTCATCATCAAGAAGATCCTAAGAGCCTTGGATGGAAAATATGATACGGTGTGCACATTGATCCAAATGATGCCCAATTACAAAGATCTCAAGCCAACAGAAGTCATTGGAAGAATTGTTCCTCATGAGATGTCACTTAAGGATAAGTGTCGGTGTCAAAACCGGCGAATCTCGAGTAGGGGGTTCCGAACTGTGCGTCTAGGCCGGATGGTAACAGGAGGCAGGGGACACGAAGTTTTACCCAGGTTCGGGCCCTCTCGATGGAGGTAAAACCCTACGTCCTGCTTGATTAATATTGATGATATGGGTAGTACAAGAGTAGATCTACCACGAGATCAGAGAGGCTAAACCCTAGAAGCTAGCCTATGGTATGATTGTATGTTGTGTATGTTGTCCTACGGACTAAAGCCCTCCAGTTTATATAGACACCGGAGAGGGTTAGGGTTACACAAAGTTGGTTACAATGGTAGGAGATCTACATATCCGTATCGCCAAGCTTGCCTTCCACGCCAAGGAAAGTCCCTTCCGGACACGGGACGAAGTCTTCAATCTTGTATCTTCATAGCCCAGGAGTCCGGCTGAAGGTATAGTCCGGCCATCCGGACACCCCCTAATCCAGGACTCCCTCAGTAGCCCCTGAACCAGGCTTCAATGACGACGAGTCCGGCGCGCAGATTTTCTTCGGCATTGCAAGGCGGGTTCCTCCTCCAAGTACTTCATAGAAGATTTTGAACACAAAGATGGTGTCCGGCTCTGCAAAATAAGTTTCCACATATTGCCATAGAGAGAATAACATTTACATAAATCTAATCTACTAACGCATTCCGTAGTGTGACACACCATGGCCAAGCCTTTATCCGAGTCATTTCATTATCCCACCTCAGCGCGTCATGCGAGGCGGTTTCCTTGGCACGTCTTGTTAAAGCAAGATCGTGTCCCCTTATTCCGGGATTCTCATCAATACGGGCGTGGGTAACCCAACCGCGCCATTGATTACGGCGCTTGGAGATAAGCGAGTTTTACCAGGCTGGTGGGGACACGTAGTTGCGTCCACCCATACAAGGGGATAAGGATCCACCTTTTTACCTACGCCTTCTTCCTCCCTTGCTTATCCATTCTCGCAC
This sequence comes from Triticum dicoccoides, assembly GCF_002162155.2. Classification (NCBI taxonomy): domain Eukaryota; kingdom Viridiplantae; phylum Streptophyta; class Magnoliopsida; order Poales; family Poaceae; genus Triticum; species Triticum dicoccoides. The sequence goes on from NC_041386.1 coordinate 436,895,269, forward strand.
ACTCGAGCTCCAGCGCCCAAGTCCGCACCCCCCACCTCAACCTTCTCCAGCCATGTCCGGAGCGGGAGGCAAGTGGATGGTCTCCTCCATCATGGAGGGACACATCAAAAAACAGAGGAAGGCCGGATACTAGTCTAACGACATCGCGTACCGGCTTCCCGGAAAGGGGCAGCTCATCCCCACCCCTAGGCCCCATGAGAGGGTGGTGTTCCTCCCCCATTTCCTCTGCGGACTGGGCTTCCCACTTCACCCATTTGTCCGGGAGCTCATGTTCTACTATGGCCTGGATTTCCACGATCTGGCCCCGAACTTTGTCCTCAACATCTCGGCGTTTATCGTCGTGTGCGAGGCTTTCCTCCGCATCCGCCCCCATTTCGGCCTATGGCTCAAGACTTTCAATGTCAAGCCGAAGGTGGTGCGCGGCAACCAGGCGGAGTGCGGAGGCGCCATGGTGGGCAAGATGCCCAACGTCTTATGGCTCGAGGGCTCCTTTGTGGAGACCCTGAAGGGGTGGCAATCGGGGTGGTTTTACAAAACCGAGCTGCGCGACCCCGAATGGGTCGCAGCCCCTGAGTTTCGATCCGGACCCCCTACGCGGCTCACCTCCTGGAAGGAGACGGGCCTGTCGTGGGGTAAAAAAGGAGAGCTGACCAGACTCCAAACATGCGTCCAAACCCTGGTGGACAAGAAGCTCAAACTTGTCAACGTAGTCCAGGTTATGCTCATCCGCCTGATCCTCCCGTGTCAACAACGGGATTTCAACCTGTGGGAGTTCGACCCGGCGCGGCACCGAACTCTGAGTAGGCTCTTCGACATGACGTACGAAGATGCCTGGAAGGTGCTTTTCAAGGGCGCCGAGGCCCCCGCATCCGCTACCGAGGATCGCGGATTCAATACGCAGCGTCATGCTCATGCGGTAAGCTGTTTTTTTCCTTTTACAGGGTATCATTTTTTCATAGTTTGACTCCATGCAGGATCTATGCTCCCTTACCTTTGACAGGATTGGCAGGAGACGTCCGGACAGATCAACTATCCGGCACCTTTGCCCAAAGGCCCAGCGGACGCTCGTTTGGCGAAGCTGCTGGTTCCGGCACCCCATGTGGTGCCGGAGAAGAAGGCCAAGAAGAAGGCCACGGGGACTCGAAAGAGTGCCCGGCGCCTGGAGGTGTCGGATCCCTCATCCGACGACTCCAAGACGCACTCCTCCCATGAAGACGAGGAGGAGGAATAAGAGACCCCTCCCCCTCCAGCGGGGGAAGGGAAGAAAAGGAAGGCCGCCCCAACTGGGGAGGCCGAAGGGTCCAAGAAGGGGAAAACCCTTCCTCCGGACTACTCCACCGACGCCGATGACGGCGGAGAGGAGTGGCCGCTTAGGGCCAAGCCCCTGGCAAAATCGTAAGTATTCGGATACCAGAGTAATTCATAGTATTCGTTTATTGCACAACTTTCCCTTATGTCGAATATGTTCATGCAGCCCACCCAAAGACCGGCTCGACGCATCGTCGAGCGGCTCACTGGACTCGTCAGATGTGAACTCGCTTCCCACAGCTTCCCTCCCCCCGCTCTACGGACGACACCAAAGTGTTGTCCCAACAGGTTCCAAGCCGGGAGTCGGTGGTCCTGGAGGCGCCGCAAGGCGACCTCCCGGACTCCAGGAGTAAAGGGGATAAAACCCCCCAGGGCTCCAAGTCCGGCTCTAGGCCGGACACCGCTCCGGAACCTTCAAAGGTTCCGGAGTCCGGCGGGGACCTCCTTCCAAGAGGAGCAAGCCCACCGTGCCGGTGACCCCCGTCCAACCGGAGGCGCCAGACAATCTGTTGGAGGCGCTACAAGGCGCCTCCATCGACGAGGAGCACTGCACCATTATGAGTGCGGTGGTCCATAAGGTTCATTCCACCAAGAGCGGACTGACTGAAGCTTGTACTAGCCTTTTAACAGGCTTTGAGGTAAGTAAAGAATGTGTAAATAATATTACCGCATAGAGAGTAGCCCCTGATGCTCTGTTTGGCGTTCGGGAAGAAAAGCCGAATAGAGGATCAAATAAAATTCGCAGGAGTCTAACAAAAAGGAGTCAATATGCGTATGCAGGCTTCTCTGCTTGTGTCCGCCGCACTGACTGCGGAAGTGGACACGCTAAAGCAGAACCTCGAGCGGTCCGAGCAAGAGCTCGGGCGTGCCAAGAAGCATCTCGAGGACAATGAAGGTAAGAAATACCTTGTTTAAATATATATAAAAAGGTGCAATTGCAAAAAATGACAGGATTATCATGGCTATTGTAGGGCCACGTCTGAGGTGCCGATCCTTAAGCAAGCGCTGGTCGAGGCCGAAAAGAGCGCGGCCACGGAGCGCACCGAGCGTGTCGTGGTTTTGTCACGGCAGATGTCCTAGAGAAAGGACTTAATCATGGAGCCATCGCGGCGGGTTAGCTTGAAGGGGTTAAAGCGGACACAGGGACGCAAGAGAGTTTATACTAGTTCAGCCCCTTCGATGAAGGTAAAAGCCTACGTCTAGTTGTGATGGAATTGATGGGGTTTCGATGACTAGGGAGCAAACAAGCTTCGCCTATGTCTCGAGTTGTTGTCTATCTCTGAACCGCCGCCGGGTCGTCCCCTTATATACACGGGTGACACCCGTCGGTTCATAGAGTCCCAACACCGGTCGATATTCGTATTCCCGGTTGGTCTCTCCTTATTCCTAACTTACAATACAAGTTTATATACAAATCCTGGTTTACAGCTACAAGTCTTGAACCGGCTACGGGCCTTAGGCCCTCATCTGCCTTCTTGGGCTTTAGCACTCTTGACCTACTGATGAAGTTGACCCGGCCCAAATAGGCCGGTTTACACCCAGCAGTAATATCCCCAACATTAGGCCCCAGATTGATTTGAACGGGTTCATGTCAATCCTTTAACAAAAGCTTCATCTTCAACATCTTCTCATAAATTGGTAAACCGCCATGATGTCATCTTCTCTGATTGCTGTAAACCGGAGTGACGTCACTTGTCATAACGAAGCTATCCATTATGCTTCTTTGTTTAATAGATCTGCGGAAATCGAGGCGACAGCTCCGTTTTGTGGCCCCTTGATTGTCTCGCCTGACAGATGTTCTTTCACCTTATAAATAGGACCGAAGGGTCATTTGTTTTCTCCCCTTCGTGCCTTTCTTCTTTGTCTTCCTCGCGTCGCCAGCCCCGAAGCTCCGCCGCCGCCCTCGACCTCTGCCTCAACCTTGGCCGCTGCATCAACCTGGGCGCACCAGAGCATCGCGGCAACCTTCCGTGTCTTCCTCAGCTCCGGTAAATCTTCTATCCTTTCCCCCACAGATCTGACCTAGGGTTTCACAGTTCTTCAGTGTTCATCGTCTTCCTCTTGCTCATACGATAGATCTTTAGATGACTCCGCAAATTTTTATTCTGTGCAATGGTAGCTGTTTACCCTTCGCCTTCACTTACACATCTCAAAACCATAGATCTGTATGTACGTCTTGCTCATTGATTCGGTACTGCTCCTTTTGGACCACTGAATATTTATCTTTTTTCTGAACTTGCTTCAGATCCATCGCTGTAGAGAAATCTTATGAAATCTGTTTCTATAAACTTACTCATCTGCTTCAATGTTTAAACCAGGCGGTTTAACCTTGTAGAAAAAAATTGCCAAACCGGTATATACCATTAGCCCCCTTGTTGAACCGCCAGATGTTGTTGCTTCATAAAACTCTGGTTCAGATAGATCTGTCTCTGGTTTAACATTGCACATACCAATGTACCTTGATCAAATGCATTTTTGAACCGGGATCTTCTACCTTGTAGATTTCATCATGGCCAAGCAAGTATATGAGTGCAATTGGGTTCCTTCTCGCGTTACAGAGGCTCAGCTAGACGATCTAGTCCTGATCGGCGCTTTAGGCAGCAAAGATACCATCCATTGGAGGGATCCTAGTAAAGAATGCCCTCCCACTCCTCAAGAAGGAGAGGTTGTTGTTTTCGTAGATCACTTAGCTCGGGGCTTGCCGATTTCCAACTCCATCCACATGACACTGGACCCAATTCTGTTACAAATATGTGTCACTTCCAAGTGCTCTGTGAGGCATTCTTTCAAGAGGAACCCATAGTGGAATTGTTCAGACACCTTTTCCATCTAAACAGCCGTACTGAGTTTACTGACGGCTCCAATACAGAGTTGGGTGGCGTGGTGATCCAGAAAAGGAAAGAGGTCACATACCCTCACGCCAAACTGCACAACCACCCCAAAGAGTGGAATCAGACATGGTTCTATTGCAAAGACACCTCCCCTACTGGTGAGAATCCCTTGCCTGGCTTTCGTCTGGAGCGGCTCAGCAATACACACCCTTTTCCGCAAAGATTGACTGCCCAGGAGAGAAGCAAATATGCTCCTCAACTATCAAAGCTCAGAGCCTTTATGGCCAACGGTTTAACAGGGGTTTATCTCGCTCGCTGTTGGATATCATGGAGCATACTGCCCCTTAGTCAGCGCTCCGGTTTGATGTGCGAGTATACCGGAAGTGTTGATGACCCACTGCGACATTCCAAAATCCAGCTCACCGATGAAGAAATCACAGAGGCTGTGAATAAGATGCTGAATGAACCGGAACATATCTGTGCTAAAAACGGCCTGCTTCCCTTCTGTGCCGCCAACAAACCGCCAGCTGTAAGACCTTGATTTTTCCTTTTGCTGAATCTGTTATTGATATATCTGGTCATTGTTTAATATCAGTGTTTGTGTAATCAGGGCAATGCTCCGTTTTGGAGCAAGAAATTGCCGCAGGAGAAACCAGAAAAACCAGACAAACCGGAAAGAGCAACCCGGCAAAAGACTAAAGCTGTAAAGAAGACTGCCCACAGGAAAAGAACTACTGCATCTTCTAATCCAGCCCCTGATGATGATGTGGATAATCCGGACCTTGAGGTAGAGCTTGACTCACTTGGCTTATTTTTCATGTGTCTTATTGATGATGATATTTGTCAGGATGATCCCGAAGCCAGCCACGCTGATGCTGCAGAGGTAATTATTCTCTCTTCTGATTCAGAACCTTTGCCTTCGCTAAAAATCCGTCAGGCAAACCGGAAAGTTAAATTTTCTCATCCTCTTGCTTATTTGGATCCCAAATTTCTTATGAAGACCCAACAACACGAAGCTCGTCGCACAACCTGGCACAGCGGCCAGGTAGTTACCTCCGCCGGTTTACCGAACAGTCCAGTTCGGAAACGCCGTTCAGAGGTCTCTAATTTGCTTGTGAGTGATTGTCCTAAAGCGGGCTGCTTTCGTCAACCTCTTAATCCATCTGACTCCGATTACCAGGTTACTTCCCACTCATCTTCTGCCGAGTCATCGGCTACTCAGCTGCCACCGCTCAAAATGGTGCTTGGGTAAGCTATACTTATTATGATATTTGCAGCACATCGCCTTAGAACATATGCTGTATTTGATTTTGTTATTCTTTTTAGGGCCAAACCTAGGCGAAGCAAGAAGGCCCGCCTGGACAAAGCAACCGAAGAAGATGCCGTTCTTGAGCCAGGCAAGACACCAGATCTTGAAGCGGCTATTACTGAGGATATACCCAACGATCCACCGCAGCAAGATGACGATCTTATTGCTGAAGAGAGACCTACTGATGCCTCAGGTCCTGCCAATCAGCCCACAGGCTCCATCCGGATTGAGAGATCCACCGGTCCAGCAAAACCTACTGACAAGCCAACAGCCCCAGTGCAAACCGGCGATACTCAGGAGGATGAGGTTGTCATTACTGGCACTGGCCATACCGAGCCAAGCAATCCTTTTGCTTTGTCCAAACATTCTGCCAAGGAAGAATTTGCTGCCTTTGGTAAAGGCAAGTGGAATGCTGATCTGGCGACTTACGCTGCTCTGAACGCCCAAGATATCCATTCCGGCTACCTGAACCGGCTGTATACCAGCCGTGACTATGAAGCCAGTCTGGTTAATATGATGAAGGATAAATATGAGGTAACTTCCATATGCTCTTTCCTGCTTGTATGCTTCAATACTTGCTGACTCTCCTAGCCCCCAATGGCCGGTTTGTAATCTTCTTTCAAACCGGGACTTACTAATATAAATCTTAATGCTTTGAAATTCGCCGATGTAGCCCCCAAGGGCCGGTTCAACTTAGCGTAGTTAAACTAGTACTTTAAGTAATTGAGATTGCCGCATCGGAATATATATACGAGCAAATAGCCATTAGCCCCCAAGTGCCAAGTTGAATACTTGTATTGATCTTGGGACTTTGTAAGCAATTGAAATATGAAGATCGAATATGCATTAGCCCCCAAGTGCTAAGTGCATAACTTGTTATGTGGTTGGTACTTCAATCCTTGTACCGTTTTGTTGAAGCATATAACTGTCTGCATGCAGGTGGAGCTGAAGTCGAAAGAAAGCCAAGTCGCCAATCTCCTAGAAAACCTGAAAACCCAACAAGCTGAAACCTCCAAAGCAAAAGCGGAATTAGCCAACGCTTTAAGCGCCATGGAACAGCTTAAGGAGAGCTTCAAGAAGAAGCGGGCGGATTGGGCCACTGAAAAGTCCACTTTAATCAAACGAGCAGAGGATGCCGAGGCTGCACTAAAACAAGTGGCGGATGAACTGACCAACATAAAGCGGCACGTGCATGCCATGACTAATGCTATCTTTGGTAAGCCAGTTTGACTTCTGAATTGGCTCTGCCTTCTTAGAGAGCTGCCGGTTTATTAACCCTTTATGGTATTTCAGGGACACGCATTGGTCACTTGGGGTCAGATGTGTGGAAGAAACTTAAAGCCGCCTATACATTGGTTGAACAATTGTATATTGGTGTCCAGCGGATCATCTGTACCGCATCCCATAACAAACCGGCGCCCACTTTGATTCAAGACACTCTGATGAAACTGTTGGTGCTTCCTGCCCGGGTTGAAGACCTGAAGAAATCTGCTGCTCGAACCGGTGCGATCAATGCCTTAATCCTGGCAAAAGCCTGGGTGCCGGATTTTGATCCTATTGAAGTGGCTCACGGCTATCCCAGCTTGAAGGAAGACGGGTCAGAGTTTGGTGAAGCGGATCTGCGAGCAATAAACCGGGAGGTACGTCCGCTAGCTTGTCAATTGGCTGAAGAAGCAGACTTGTCTCATTATCAAGCCCAATATGACAATCAGAACAAGCGAATAGCTGCACCAATCCATGAATCGGAAAATCTGATCCCTCCAATCCGTAAGCATACTTACGCTCCCGATATTGACCCGTCATTGCTAATCCATGATGAAGCTGTTTTTCAAGCATTAATGGGAATCGACTGGACAACTGTTGATTTCCAGCCACTGGGTAGAGAAATGGAGGCTGAAGCGGCGCAGGATGACCCACAACCATCAGGCCAGGCTGGTGACCAAGCTTGAACCGGAAGCCGGTTTTAAAACTGCCTCTCCTTTGCGAAAAACAATGATATTATTATGGGCACCGTGTTGCCTTGTAATAGGCTAGCTGATACTTTTGATGTTGATATGCCTTCGTGCATAATTTGTTCTTCCTGTGGTGATGAACTTTCCAAAGCACTTTCTGCAATAAGAAACTCTTCAAGTGCCACCGCGGTTGTACCGTCGGGCGGAATATGATGTCTGCATATATGAAATCAAAACATCGAAAAAAAATTAAGTATATGACCAAATTTTTGAGATACATAATACCTGCCATCGTTGAGCGTGAAGTTGGCTTGGCCAATCTTGAAGCGTAGTTTTGCAAACCCACACTGTTGGAGGAGATAACAGCTCCTGTATATACATGACGCTGGTTAACCATGTAAACCGTACCGGGTTATAATAAACACCGTGTTACTCCATAAGAGGATGTTAACAAAAAAGATCAAACCGGGCAAATAGTCTCCGGATTGACGTGAACCGTGTTCCGTCAATTGACTGGTTGAAAACTTTGTCGGTTTAAAAAAACGCAATAAAAAAGAAAAAAAAGTATCTTGCGAAGAAAAGCGTGAAGCAAAAGCAATGACAAAACCGTTTGCAAAAAAGGTTTATTTGAGCTAATCAGATGGCGTTACCATGGCCGAACACGACCAAGCTCCCGTTAGGTGTAACTATGGTTCTAGTCAGCCAGGTCCCCAAATGAAACCGTGGCATTTATGCCAACCAAGTGGCATGGCAATGGTTCGGGTTCGACCAAGCCCCCAAGTGATTCTGTGGCCTTAGGCCGATCAAGAGGCATGACTGGTTCAGACGTGACCAAGTCCCCAAGTGATCTGGTGGCTCTCGCCTATCAAGAGGTATGGTATTGGTTCAGACACGACCAAACCTACAAGTGATATAACATGATGCTTTTAAAAAGCGAACTCAAGGGGTAAACCGGAGGCCGCTTTAGAACAACTCCGTGTAACCACACATGATGTAAAAGAACAGATACCCCGCTTTAGCTGAGGTTCCGGTTTATTATATTTAATCATAATATATACATCATTGTAATATGTACATAAGTAGAACCAATGGCTCAAGTATAATAAGGCCAAAGATGAGCTATGTTCCACGGCCTGTTGGTCTCCTCCTCTGATGTACGTGAGTCCTTATGCTCTCGAATATCGATCAGATAGTATGACCCGTTGTGCAGATTCTTGCTGACCACGAAAGGCCCCTCCCAAGGTGGGGATAACTTATGCATATCAGTCTGATCTTGGATGAGCCGAAGCACCAAATCTTCTTCCTGGAAGGTTCTGGTTCTGACTCGGCGACTGTGATAACGACGAAGATCCTGTTGGTAAATCGCCGGTCGGGCGGCTGCTATGTCACGCTCTTCATCCAACCGGTCCAAAGCATCTTGCCGTGCTGTCTTGTTGTCCGCTTCAATATAAGCCATCACACGAGGTGAATCATGACGGATATCACTGGGGAGAACCGCCTCCGCTCCATAAACCATGAAGAACGGTGTGTATCCTATTGACCTGTTGGGTGTTGTATTGATGCTCCATAACACAGATGGTAATTCTTCTACCCAACAACCCGGCGTTCTCTGCAAAGGAACCATGAGTCGGGGCTTGATGCCTCTCAAGATCTCTTGATTAGCTCTTTCTGCTTGACCATTGGACTGTGGGTGTGCCACTGATGAAACGTCGAGCCGGATGTGCTCCCGTTCCCAGAACTCCTTCATGGCACTTTTGGACAAATTGGTACCATTATCTGTGATGATACTGTGTGGAAAGCCAAACCAGAAAATCACTTTTTTAATGAACTAAACTGCCATGGCCGCATCACACTTGCTAACAGGTTCGGCCTCCACCCACTTTGTAAACTTGTCAACCGCCACCAGGAGGTGGGTCTTCTTATCTTTGGACCTTTTGAAAGGCCCAACCATATCCAGCCCCCAAGTCGCAAACGGCCAAGTAATTGGAATCATTCTCAATTCTTGAGCCGGTACATGAGCACATCTTGAGAACTTTTGGCAACCATCACATCGTCTGACCAGATCCTCTGCATCAGCATGAGCAGTTAACCAATAGAAGCCATGGCGAAACGCTTTAGCCACTAGAGATTTTGAACCGGCATGGTGACCACAATCTCCTGCGTGGATCTCACGCAAAATTTCACGGCCTTCTTCAGGAGACACACAGCGTTGAAATGCTCCTGACACACTGCAATGATGCAACTCGCCATTGATAATAGTCATGGACTTGGATCGCCGGATTATCTGTCTGGTCAGAGTCTCATCCTCTGGTAACTCGCCCCGGTTCTTGTACGCCAGGTAGGGAAGTGTCCAATCCGGAATAACATGAAGAGCTGCCACCAATTAAGCCTCCGGATCAGGAATAGCCAAATCCGCTTCACCAGGGATCTTGACCGACGGGTTGTGCAGCACATCCAGAAAAACATTGGGCAGAACCGGTTTGCGCTGAGAGCCCAGCCGGCTTAATCGTCCGCCGCTTCATTTTTCCGCCGGTCCACGTGGTCCACCTGATAGCCTTTGAAATGACCTGCAACAATATCCACCTCACGACGATATGCTGCCATGAGTGGATCCTTGGAGTCCCAAGTGCCAGACACTTTCTGAGCCACGAGGTCCGAGTCACCGAAGCACTTAACTCAACTTAGATTCATCTCCTTAGCCATCCGGAGACCATGGAGCAAGGCTTCATACTCAGCTGCATTGTTAGTACAAGGGAACATTAGTTAATACGACTCCAGCCCCCGAGCCTTCCAATTGCCTGGATCCGTCAAAATGGATGGTCCAATATGTGTGATCCAGCTTTTCTTCAGGTGCTGGCATTTCCGTCCAATCATTGATAAAATCAACCAGTGCTTGAGACTTAACCGCCGTCCGAGGCACATACTTCAAATCGTGCGGCCCAAGCTGTATAGCCCACTTGGCAATCCAGCCAGTTGCTTCCCGGTTCTGGATGATATCCCTCAAAGGAGAAGAACTGACCACCGTAATTGGATGCCCTTGGAAGTATTGTTTAAGCTTCCGGCTTGCCATAAAAACTCCATACACCAGCTTCTGCCAATGCGGATACCTTTGCTTGGACTCAATGAGCACCTCGCTGATATAATAGACCAGCCGTTGAACCGGATGCTGCTTACCTGCCTCCTTTCGCTCCACCACAATAACCACGCTGACCGCCCGAGCATTAGCAGCAACATATAGCAGTAACGGCTCCTTATCAATGGGAGCGGCGAGCACAGGCGGATTGGCCAATTGCCACTTTAAGTCCTCAAATGCTTCGTCAGCAGCAGAACTCCAGACAAACTGATCCGTCTTCTTCAACATCTGATACAAAGGGATTGCCTTCTCACCAAGACGACTGATAAACCGGCTTAACACGGCAATCCGGCCTGCCAGGCGTTGAACATCATTGATACACTTCGGTTTAGCCAGGGAGGTGATGGCTGTGATCTTGTCCGGATTAGCCTCAATTCCCCTATTGGACACCAGGAAGCCTAATAACTTGCCCGCCGGTACACCAAAGACGCATTTCTCTGGATTAAGCATCATCTTGTATGTCCTCAGGTTATCAAAAGTTTCCTTTAAATCACCAATCAGAGTCTCCTTCTCCCTGGATTTAACCACGATATCATCCACGTAGGCGTGTACATTACGGCCAATCTGTTTGTGTAGACAATTTTGCACACAACGTTGATAAGTTGCCTGGGCACTCTTGAGCCCAAAGGGCATAGACACATAGCAGAAGGTTCCAAAGGGAGTTATGAATGCCGTTTTCTCCTGGTCCTTAACTGCCATTTTGATCTGATGATAGCCAGAATATGCATCCAAAAAACTTAAACGCTCACAACCCGCCGTAGCATCAATAATTTGATCAATACGGGGGAGGGCAAAAGGATCTGCTGGACAAGCTTTATTAAGATCTGTGTAATCCACACACATGCGCCAGGTGCCGTTTTTCTTAAGGACCAGCACCGGATTGGCAAGCCACTCAGGGTGAAAAACTTCAACAATAAAACCAGCTGCTAAGAGCCTGGCTACCTCTTCTCCAATTGCCTTGCATCTTTCTTCGTTAAACCGGTGGAGGAACTGTTTCACCGGTTTGTATTTAGGATCCACATTAAGGGTGTGCTCAGCGAGTTTCCTCGGTACACCTGGCATGTCAGAGGGCTTCCATGCAAAAATGTCCTGATTCTCACAGATGAACTCAATGAGCGCGCTTTCCTATTTCGGATCCAAATTATCACTGATGCTGAACTGCTTGGACGAATCGCCAGGTACAAAGTCAACAAGCTTAGTTTCTGCTGCCGATTTGAAGTTCAGGGCCGGATCATGCTCCGTAGTTGGCTTCTTTAATGGAGTCATGTCCACCGGATCAACATTGTCCTTATAATACTTCAGCTCCTCGGTGGCACAAACCGACTCTGCATAGGCCGCATCTCCTTCCTCGCACTCCAAAGCGATTTTGCGGCTTCCGTGAACCGTTATTGTCCCCTTGTGACCCGGCATCTTGAGTTGCAAATACACATAACAGGGCCGTGGCATAAACTTGGCGTAGGCCGGTCGCCCAAATAGGGCATGATATGGACTTTGGATTTTCACCACTTCAAACATCAATGTCTCCGACCTGGAATCATGATCATCCCCAAAGGCCACTTCCAGAGCTATCTACCAACAGGATATGCTGATCTGCCAGGTACTACACAGTGGAACACCGTATTAGATGGTTTAAGATTTTTATTTGTTAGTCCCATATGACGGAAGGTCTCATAGTACAAGATATTAATGCTGCTCCCTCCATCCATGAGAACCTTGGTGAACTTGTAACCTCCCACCTGAGGCGCCACCACCAGAGCCAACTGACCCGGATTATCGACCTGGGGAGGGTGATCCTCTCTGCTCCATATGATTGGCTGTTCAGACCAACGTAGATAACGGGGTATGGCCGGTTCAACAGAGTTGACCGTCCGCCTCTGAACCTTCCGGTCTCGCTTGTCCAAGATAGTGGTGAAGACATGGTACTGCCCACTACTCAACTGCTTTGGGTTGCTCTGGTAACCTGACTGTTGCTGCTGTTGGTTGTAACCACCCTGGTTGTTCTGACTATTTTGACAATTATGTCCGCCCGGATTACCATTAAATCCCGAACCAGAACTTCCTCCACCGTAACCCGGCCCGGATCCTGAGCCATCGCCAGATCCATGATCATACCGGAAAGCATTAGAATTCTTGAACTCCTTCATAATAAAGCAATCCTTCCAAAGGTGGTTTGCTAGCGCCTCCTTCGTCCCATGTCTTGGACAGGGCTGGCTTAGCAGATAGTTTAGGCGGTCTGGGTTAGGGTTGGGTGCCCCGTTGCGATTTTTCGATTTATCCTTGCGTCGCTGGCCATTGTGCTGTGCGTTGGTATTAGCCACAAAGTCCATGTTACCATCCGCTTTACGCTTGCCTCCACCACCATTGCCTGCCCAGTGATGCTGCTGACCTTTGGAGTTGTTGTTCCTCTTTCCCTTCCCTGTCTTGTCATCATCAGATTCGGGATCCTTGGTACTATCAGAATCAGCATATTTCACCAAAGCGTCCATGAGGGTCCCCATGTCAGTGCAATGACGCTTCATCCGTCCCAACTTCAGCTTCAGGGGCCCAAACCGGAAGTTGCCTTCTAGGGTTAATACTGCGGTGTCAACATTGATGCGGTCTGATGAGTGCAACACTTGTGAAACCCGGCGCTCCCAATGAGTCGTTGATTCTCCTTCCTCCTAGACGCATGCAGCTAAGTCCACTATCGACATAGGTTGTTTACATGTATCCTTGAAATTGCTGATAAACCGGGCTCATAATTGGGCCCATGAACTGATAGAATTAGCCAGCAAGCTTTTTAACCAAGTACGGGCCGTTCCTTCAAGCATCATGGTGAAGTATTTCGCACACGCCGCGTCATCCACATCAAGCATCTCCATGGCCATCTCATAGCTCTCCACCCATGTCTCTGGAGGATGATCCACCGTGTAATTTGAACCTTGCGCGGGCCCTTAAAATCCTTGGGCAGGCGCACATTGCGTAAAGCGGGGATAAGGCAAGGCACCCCCAAAGAACTAGAAGTAACACCAGGTTCGATCAAGATGGTTGGACGAACCGGCGTGAGCTGCCGAGCCTGATGCTGTGTGGCCAACTCGGCCTCCCTGCGCGCTCGGGCCCGGTTCACCACTTCCTGAGCGTTATCAGCACCACCCGTCGGGTTGTTGCCACGGGGTGCTCCACGTCGTTCGTTACTCGACACTGCCGGTTCATCCATATGTCTGCTATAGCTCCGGCTTGGACGGGGGGTCGAGTGGATCCGGTCGTGGCTGTAAGAGTATGCTTCCTGTTGGACCAAAGCTGTCCTCAGAAGCTCCTTGACCCATCGCGTCTCTACTGCCTGCGGCGAATCACCTTCAATTGGAATGGCCTCCAGCCGTGCAGCAGCGGCAACGAGATTGTCCACCGGGTTGGAGTAGTGACCCGGAGGTGTTAAAACAGCCTGAGGTATAATGGTGTTTTGACGAGGCGGGTCCATCTGACGAGGCTGAACCGGTGCACCGGTCCCGGGAGCTTCCGCCCGGTTTCCCTCCAGCGGATTGCCGGTTCCTACTCCTGGAGTGTTGAAAAGGTCTCTGGCCTCAAAAACCGGAGGCAAACGGGATTGGTACTTCCTCCTCACGACTTCTTGCGATGCACTCTGGTCCAACATGAGCCTGTAGGCTTGTGCGTCTAAAGCGGCCCGCTCCATGGCCATCCTAGTGTCCTCAGCTGCCAGATCTGCCTTGGCCTGGGTGATCTGTTCCTTCACTTTTGCAATCTCTGAGTTGTGAATGCCCTGATCCGCCGGATTAGCCTCCGCCATAAGCACAGACAATGCATCAAGTAGCTCTGATAGAACTTGAGCCGGCGGGCGCACAGGGCCTCCTGCCCTGGCAGCCGTCACCGCTGCTGGACCAGAGGTTGTTGCCACAACGGTCGAAGAATGAAGCGTTGCTTGTGTGCCAGTCATGAATATTCCAACCCGGTTGGGCAGATCAGAGGGGTCCGGAATACTGTCGCCATCGGAACAGCCCCCAACCCGGCCATCTTGTAGTTGATAAAGAGATTCGGTTTCTCCGGTCGATGACTCGTCATCGGAACAAATGAGGGTATCTGTTGGGGATATTACCACTAGGCGTAAACCGGCCTACTCGGACCGGGTTAACTTCATTAGTGGTATAAGCAGAGGAAGGCCCAAGGCCTATAGTCGGTTTAGAATCTGTAGTCGTAAACTGACCTGATGTATAACTTGTATTATAAGTTAGGAATAGAGAGATACCAACCGGGATACGAGTATGAACCGGTTGGGACTCTATGGACCGTCGGGCGTCACCCGTGTATATAAGGGGACGACCCGGCGGCGGTTCAGAAGGGACAACGACAACTCGAGTCTAGGTGAAGCTTGTTTGCTCCCTAGCCATCGAGTCCACATCAATTCCATCACAACTAGACATAGGCTTTTACCTTCATCGAAGGGGCCGAACTAGTATAAACCCCTCGTGTCTTTGTGTCCGCTTTAACCCCTTCAAGTAAACTCGTAGCGATGGCTCCACGACTAAGTCCTTTCGCTAGGACATCTGCCGTGACAAATCCACGACAGTTGGCGCCCACCGTGGGGCGATCGCACGATGGTTTGACGATCTTGGAGGGCAAGCTCAAAGGACTCGAAGGCTATGCTGTGGGCCAGATGACCAAGAGTCGTCGTGGCAAGATCTACAGCGACGATGCAGGATGGGGTCCCGAGGCCGATTTGATTGAGTACGGGTACCGGGTCCCCTTTGGTGGCATACACGTCTTCATCGGCAAGATCGGTGAGCCTGGGCCTGAGCCGGACATCTGCACCGACCTCGTCGAGACGGCTCAGCGTGCGAGATCTACCCAGGTTAAATCGGCCATGAAGCATGCCTTCGTTGGAGTCATCCACGGAGGAGAGCGTGAGGACGAATCAGAACACGGTAGCGAGACCATCGTCTATTCCGGCGATGAATCCTCGACCGGAGAGACCGAATCGCTATACCAGTTGCAAGACGATCAGGTTAGGGGCTGTTCCGATGGCGACAGTATTCCGGACCCCCTAGGCCAGATCAACCGGGTTGGAATATTCATGGCCGGCACCCAGGCGGCGAATTATTCTTCGACTGCCGCAGCAATGCTCTCCGGATCAGCAGCGGCAGCGGCAGCAGGGGCAGGAGGCCTTGTGCGCCCGCCGGTTCAAGTCCTATCCGACCTGTTTGATGCACTAGCCGCGCTTATGGCAGAAGCCAATCCGGCAGATCAGGAGGCTCATGATGCAGAGATCGCAAAGGTGAAAGAGCAGATCGTGCAAGCCAAAGCGGATCTGGCAGCAGAAAAGGAAGACGGCTCAATATCAGGAGCATAAGTGTGCTTACGGATTGGAGGGATCAGATTCTCCGCTTCAACAGTTGGGGCAGGCACTCGCTTGTTTTGCTCGTTATATTGCGCTTGATAATACGTCAAATCTGCCTCTTCAGCTAGCTGGCAAGCCAGAGGGCGCACTGCACGGTTTATTGCCCTTAAATCCTCTT
This sequence comes from Triticum dicoccoides, assembly GCF_002162155.2. Classification (NCBI taxonomy): domain Eukaryota; kingdom Viridiplantae; phylum Streptophyta; class Magnoliopsida; order Poales; family Poaceae; genus Triticum; species Triticum dicoccoides. Next base: position 436,911,309 of record NC_041386.1, read on the forward strand.
CGTTGAATTCAGAGCCATCTTCTTTCAGGCTGGGATAGCCTTGAGCTGCTTCCACAGGATCAAAATCTGGCACCCATGCCTTTGCCCGGATTAAGGCATTGATGGCTCCGGTTCGGGCAGCGGATTTTTTCAGCTCCTCAATCCGGGCTGGAAGCATTGACAACTTGCTAAGAGTGTCCTGGATTAAAGAGGGCGCCGGATTGTTGTGAGAAGTTGTGGTGATGATCTGTTGGGCTCCGGTATACAATTGTTCCACCAAGGTGTAGGCAGCTTTCAATTTCTTCCGCACATCATTTCCTAAGTGTCCAATACGTGTGCCTACAACAAGATTGGAATGGTCTCAAACCGGATTTACGCTACAGCAGGTTCAAATTATCACAGAAGTTACAAGGAGCTTACCAAAGATTGCAGCAGTCATGGAGTGTATTTGCCGCTGTACGGCCGTCAGTTCATCCACCACCGGTTTAAGGGCAGCTTCAGCATTTTCCGCTCTTTTGGTTAAACCGGCCTTCTCAGTGGCCCAGTCAGCCCGCTCTTTCTTGAAGCCTTCTTTCAGCCGTTCAGCAGTGCTCAAAGTGCTGGTTAATTCTTGCTTTGCCTTATCTGTTTCAGCCTGCTGGGTTTTCAAGGCCTCCTGCAAATCGGCAACTCGGTCCTCTTTGATTTTCACCTCAGCCTGCACACAGACAGCATTTAAGCTTTGCACAGGCGATCCAAGGAGTTGAAGTATCAACCACATAACAAAGTTATATGCCTGACACTTGGGGGATAATGCACCTTCAATTTTTGTATATTACTCGATTACAAAGTCCCAAGCTCAATACAAGTATTCAACTTGGCACTTGGGGGCTAATGGCTATTTGATCAAGTTATGTTCTACGGACAGTTCTCTATTGGAGCCCCGGTTTACTTATGCTAAGTTAGACCGGTTCTTGCGGGCTATACCGATTGGTTTCAAGAATGTTCAGGATCAAGTCCCGGTTTGACCAACGTTACAAACCGGCCCTTGGGGGCTGGAAGGATGGAGGTAATGGCAGCAAGGAAAGAAGTAAGTTACCTCAAATTTATCCCTCATCATTTTGACCAGGCCAGCTTCACAGTCATGGCTAGTGTAAAGCCGGTTTAAATAGCCGGAGTGAAGATCTTGGGCACTCAGAGCAGCATATGTCTCTAGTTCAACATCCCATTTTCCTTTGTTCAAAGCGGAAAAGTCCTCTTTGATGGTATGCTTGGTAAGGGTGACGGGATTCCCGGGTTCAGAGCGGCCCACACCGGTAATCACAACATCATCATCTTTGGACTCGCCAGTTTGTGTTGGTGCGGCCGTTTGGTTAGCAGGAGTGTAGGATTTCTCAATCTGGATGGAGTTGGCAGGCGGATCAGCAGAGGCTAGAGTATTAACAAGCCCTTCTTCGGGAATAACGTCGTCTTGCAAAGGAGGATCATTGGGGATATCTTCAGAAGTAAACATTTCACGATCCGGCGCTTGGTCATGTTCTGGGGCCACATCTTCTTCAGCCGCTTTATCCAGGCGGGCCTTCTTGCTTGGTTTCGGTTTAGCCCTGAAAGAAAAACAGAAAGTCAAGGAAAAGCATAAGCCATTATGCGGTATACTAGAAGCATATGTTCAGTTTAACTTACCCAGCAACTGTTTTCAAAGGTGGTAACTGAGTGGCCGACGATTCACCAGACGATGAATGAGAAGTGACCTGATAATCAGAGTCAGATGGATTAAGAGGTTGAAGGAAGAAACCCGCTTTAGGATTTAAATCAATAAAAAGGTCGGAGACCTCGGAGCGGCGTTTTCGAACCGGACTATTCGGTAAACCGGCAGAGGTAACTACCTGGCCACTGTGCCGGGTTGTGCGGCGAGCTTCATGTTGCTGGGTCTTCATAAGAAATTGGGATCCAGATAAGCAAGAGGATTAGAAAATTTAACTTTCCGGTTTGCCCGGCGAAATTTTGGCAAAGGCAAGATTTCTGAATCGGAAGAGAGAATGGTTACCTCAACGAATCCCGCACTGCTGGCTTCAGCGTCATCCTGACAAACATCATCATCAATAAGGCGTGTAAAAAGCAAGCCAAGTGAATCAAGTTCTACCTCAAGATCCGGAGTACCCACATCATCATCAATGGCTGGGTTAGATGAAGCGGTGGTTTTTCTCTTACGAGCTGGTTTCTTGATAACCTTGGTCTTGGGCCGGGTTGGCCGTCCTGCCTTCTCCATTTTATCTTGCGAAAGCTTCTTGCTCCAAAACGGATTATCACTCTGAGTCAGCAATAATTAAAGGTCAGGCAGATAAAGCAGTAACAGGTTCAATAATAGAGAAATTAAAATCTTACCGCTGGCGGCTTGTTGGTGGTGCAGTAAGGAAGCATACCGGTTTGGGCACAGAGGTGCTCCGATTCATTTAACATCTTCTTTACAGATTCGGTGACTTCATCGTCGGAGATTTGAATTTTGATATGTCGGAGTGGGTCATCAATGCTGCCAGTGTATGTGCACATCAAACCGGGGCGCCGGCTTAGAGGCAAAATGCTCCATGATATCCAGCAGCGTGCAAGGTCTATTCCTGTTAAACCATTGGCCATGAAGGCCCGGAGCTTGGACAGTTGAGGAGCATATTTAATTCTCTCCTTGGCGCTTAGCCTTTGTGGAAAAGGGTGAGTGTTGCTGAGCCGTTCCGGACGGAAGCCAGGCAAGGGATTTTCATTGTCAGGGGAGGTATCCTTGCAATAAAACCAAGTTGCGTTCCACTCCTTGGGGTGAGTATGGAGTTTGACGTGGGGATAGGTGATTTCTTTCCTTTTCTGAATGGCCATACCGCCCAGTTCGGTATTAGGGCCGTCAGTGAATTCAGTACGGCGGTTCAAATGAAAGAGATCTCTAAATAACTCGACTGAAGGCTCCCCTTGAAGGTATGCCTCAGAAAGTACTTGAAAGTGGCATAGATTGGTGACGGAGTTGGGGCCAATATCCTATGGACGGAGTTGAAAGTTGGCTAACACATCCCGATAAAATTTAGAGCCGGGCGGTTTGAAGCCCCGGGCCATATGATCTGCGAAGGCCACGACCTCTCCTTCCTGGGGCGTAGGAGGACATTCATCTCTAGGAACCCTCCAGTGGATCGTATCTTTACTATCCAAAGCGCCGATCAGGACTAGATCGTCCAACTGTGATTCTGTGACGCGAGAGGGAACCCAGTTGCACTCATACACTTGTTTTGCCATGACGAGATCTACAAGAAATAGGTGATCCAGTTCAAGGACATGCCGGATAAAAAAGGTGTTAATCTAAATACGATAAACCGGCGGCCGTACCTATAAACAGGTTTTCTACAATGCGGCGTCAAATGGATTCTGGCGGTTCAACCAGGGGACTAATGATAGATACCGGTTTAGCAGTTTTTTCTATGGTAAAGTTAAACCGCCTGATCTAGGCATCGGAAGCAATTGAAGCTATGGATAATTATGTATGCAGAAACAAGTTTCACGAAATCGAGTTACAGCCGCGGATCTACAGCAAGCTCACAAAACAGGAAATATTTCGAAGAGTAAGGCGGAAACAGAAGTGAACCATTGAGCGGATATGTGCGGGAGATCTATGGGATTAGATGAGAAGTTGCAAGCGGATGCTTAGGGATCGCTACTGAACACAGCAAGAGTTCGCGGATTCATTCAAGATCAGAGAACAGATATGAGCGCGTGATGAACACAGCACAAACACAGAACCCTAAGAACGGATCTAGGTTAAGAAGAGGAGAAAGCTTACCGGGAACGGAGAAGATGCGGGAAGGTGCCGCAATACTCTGGTACGTTCAGGTTGATGCAGCGGCCTGAGGCGAGGCAGAGGTCGACGGCGGTGGCGGAGCTCCAAAGCCGGCGACGTGAGGAAGAAGAAGAAGAAGGGACGAAGGGGAAAGGAAAGAAATGACCCTTCGGTCTTATTTATAAGGCAACCGAGCTAGGTCAAGCGTGCAGATCCAGGAGCTGTTATTAAGAGGGCATTATAAATTTCATGATGACGTCATGCCAGTTTACAGTAACCAAAACTGATGACGTCATGCCGGTTTACAGCAACCGAAAATGATGACAACATGAAGGTTTACCAATTACCGGAAGATATCCAAGGTGCAAGATTTTGTGAAGGATTGGCATGAACCGGTTCAAATCAATCTGGGGCCTAATGTTGGGGATATTACCACTAGGCGTAAACCGGCCTACTCGGGCTGGGTTAACTTCATTAGTGGTATAAGCAGAGGAAGGCCCAAGGCCTATAGTCGGTTTAGAATTTGTAGCCGTAAACCGACCTGATGTATAACTTGTATTATAAGTTAGGAATAGAGAGATACCAACCGGGATACGAGTATGAACCGGTTGGGACTCTATGGACCGTCGGGCATCACCCGTGTATATAAGGGGACGACCCGGCGGCGGTTCAGAAGGGACAACGAGAACTCGAGTCTAGGTGAAGCTTGTTTGCTCCCTAGCCATCGAGTCCACATCAATTCCATCACAACTAGACATAGGCTTTCACCTTCATCGAAGGGGCCGAACTAGTATAAACCCCTCGTGTCTTTGTGTCCGCTTTAACCCCTTCAAGTAAACTCGTAGCGATGGCTCCACGACTAAGTCCTTTCGCTAGGACATCTGCCGTGACAAATCCACGACAGTATCGCCGCGAGATTCCGATCCATCCTCATAACTTCCTCCATGGATGACTCCCACGAAGGCACGCTTCATGGCCGGTTTAACCCGGGCGGATCGCGCACGCTGAGCCGTCTCGACGAGGTCGGTGCAGATGTCCGGCTCAGGGCCCGGTTCACCGATCTTGCCAATGAAAACGTGAATGCCACCAAAGGGGACCCGGTACCCGTACTCAATTGAGCCGGCCTCGGGGCCCCAGCCTGCGTCGTCGATGTAGAACTTGCCGCGACGACTCTTAGTCATCCGGCCTACAGCGTAGCCCTCGAGTCCTTCAAAGCAGCCCTCCGAGAACCGGAAACCATCATGCGATATCCCCACGGTGGGCGCCAACTGTCGTGGTTTTGTCACGGCAGATGTCCTAGACAAAGGACTTAGTCGTGGAGCCATCGCGATGGGTTAGCTTGAAGGGGTTAAAGCGGACACAGGGACGCAAGAGAGTTTCTACTAGTTCGGCCCCTTCGATGAAGGTAAAAGCCTACGTCTAGTTGTGATGGAATTGATGGGGTTTCGATGACTAGGGAGCAAACAAGCTTCGCCTATGTCTCGAGTTGTTGTCTATCTCTGAACCGTCGCCGGGTCATCCCCTTATATACACGGGTGACACCCGTCGGTTCACAGAGTCCCAACACCGGTCGATATTCGTATTCCGGGTTGGTCTCTCCTTATTCCTAACTTACAATACAAGTTTATATACAAATCCCGGTTTACAGCTACAAGTCTTGAACCGGCTACGGGCCTTAGGCCCTCATTTGCCTTCTTGGGCTTTAGCACTCTTGACCTACTGATGAAGTTGACCCGGCCCAAATAGGCCGGTTTACGCCCAACAGTAATATCCCCAACAGAGCGGGAGAAGTACGAGGCCCAGGCTGGCAAGGTGCATCAAGAGCTCTAGGTTCTCATGAAAAAACATGAGAGTTTGGAGCTTGACTCAAAGATGCGAGCGTCCGAGCTTGCGGCAGCTATTTAAAATGCCAAGTATGCCAAGGCCGAATCCCAGAAGACCCTCCAGGAGTTGGATGAGGTGAATAAGATAGCGGCGGGTAAGGCATTCTTTATGCAAAGCAAACACATAAACGTGAGTTACTTGTTACTTACCCGAATCTGGAGCTCTCCAGGATCGTTCGCAGATTTTCCCCGGAGTGTGTCTGATGCCGCCGCATTCTATCGAGCCGAGGAGGGCAGCTCGACAGAGAAGGTGTTCTGGTCTCAGTATGTGTAAGTGCATCTAGTGCCACCCCTAGTTGGTTTTGGAGTATTGACGACAAACCTAGTTGAGGGACTAATGTGTTTGTGAGAATTGCAGGATAACACAGGTAGAAGTCCCTCATTGATTCGGTTTTACTACCAGAGATGACCCCTAAAAATGTATGAAGACATTGAAGTCAAAGGTGGTATATGAAGATATTCACATTGAAGACTATGACAAGAGAAGACACGATATGAAGTATATGTAGCTCGAAGACTTAGATCTTACGTAGTTCTTTTTCTGTTGTGTTGAGTCATAGGAACCACCGTACTGTTAAGTGTGGTCCAGGAGAACCAGTCAGAATGACTGAAGTGATGCCTAAAACAAAAACCTATGTCTTCGAGTGAAGACAATGAGAGCAAATCTTGTCCAGAGCCGGACAAGTTAGCCTTGCTTGTAGCCCAAGTAAAGTTGCCATGTGAGTTTGAAATCTGACTGTTGGGACACGTGTCAGTTCCTTAATGACCCAGGGTCATTTCAGACAAATCAGGTCGGGTTGCCAAGTGGCTATAAATAGCCCACCCCCTACAAGCATCAACGGTTGGCTGCTCAGATTGAGTGTACGGCTTTTGTCGTTTGAGAGCAACCCACCTCGAAGCCTTTGAGAGAGAATTCCTTGCGAGGATAAAGCCCTAACCACCCAGAGCCAGAGAAAATTGGGCATCACTTAAGTCTTCTTGTCTGTGTGATCTGAAGACTTATTACACTTGAGGACTATGCATCCTCCAGACGGTTAGGCGTCGCATTCTGAGCATCCAAGAGACATTGTGGATTGCCAGTGAACGAAGTCTGTGAAGGTTTGGGAGTCTACCTTGAAGACTTACCAGAGTGATTGGGCGAGGACTATGTGACCTTAGCTCAAGGAGAATACGGTGAGGACTTGGTGTCCTGAGTTGCGTGTTCAGGACTGGGTGTCCGGGACTGTGTGTCCTAAGGTTTAAATACCTAGCCGCTCCAACCAGACGTACAGTTGTCACAGCAACTGGAACTGGTCCAACACATCATTGTCTTCAACGAGTCACTGGTTTCATCTTCACTTCCTTTTACTTACTGATTACTCATTGTGAAGTCATTGCATGTCTGTTCTATCTTTTGTCTTCACAACGTGAGTGTATGATCTGTTTGGCTTCATAATATCTTCCTACCTGATCCTTATTACACTGCAGCCATTTGTCACTGTGCTTTCACTCTGTTGATACTTGACCATGGCTTGCCTAGTGTTGTCTACCTTCCGCTGCATAGTAATAGGCATATTTCTGCTGTTTGTCTTCATAACTTCCACGTTTTGAAGACTCTCATAAAAATCGCCTATTCACCCCCCCTCTAGTTGATATAACGCACTTTCAATTGGTATCAGAGCAAGGTGCTCCCTTGTTCTGTGTGATTCGGTTTAACCACCTGGAGTTTTAGCTATGTCGACTGCAGGGATAATTAAAGTCTCCGCTGCGTGCCCCGTCTTCGATGGAACTAAATATCCCTACGGGAAGAATAAGATGCGTATGCATCTTGAAGCCATTGACGTCGACCTATGGTATGTCATCGAGAACGGCGTTCCCAAGGCTGGAGAAGGTGTCACTGCTGCTGATGTCAAGAAATTCGTTCAACTGGACTCTACTGCCAAGAATATCATCTGTGGTCATCTGACCAAAGGACAGTATGGCCGTGTGAGTGCTTTGAAGACATCCAAGCTGGTCTGGGACTGGCTCTCCAAGGTCAATGAAGGCATCTCAACCCAAAGAGATCAAAGAATCAGTGTTCTTCGCAATCTCTTCATCCGCTTCAAGCGAAATGAAAATGAGAATGTCCAGCACACATTTGACCGACTCACTGACATCACAAATGAGCTTCAAGCCCTCGGTGCCACTGAGATTACCAAACACGAAATCGTCAAGACGCTGCTGAGATCACTTGATAGTTCGTTTGACATCCTGGCCCTGATGATTCAAGAACGTCCTGACTTCAAGACACTCGAACCGTCTGACATACTTGAGAGGCTCAACACACATGAGTTCCAGCTTTCGGAGAAAAGAGAGATCTACGGTCCAAACTATGGGCGAACTCGTGCCTTGAAGGCAAAAGCTGTCTCCTCATCTGAAGAAGAATCTGACAACAGTTCTGATGACCCTGAAGACATTGGAAGGGAACTTGCTATGCTTGTCAAGAAGTTCCAAAAATCCACCAAGAAGAAAGGCTTCAGAAAGTCTTCCCGATCAAGTTCAAGGAATGATGAAGCTCCTGCTCATGACTACAAGAAGAAAACATGTCACAAGTGCAAGAAACTTGGCCACTTCATCTCTGAGTGTCCACAGTGGGACAATGAGAACAAAAAGAAGAAGAAGAGCAAGGAATATGACTCTGACGACAAGAAGAAGAAGAAGAAATACCCAAAGTCTTCTTCCAAGTCTTCCTCAAAGTCTTCATCACATAAGAAGAGCTCATCTGGCAAGGCACGTGCGTTTGTTGGCAAGGAAATGGATTCAGAGGAGGAGTCTGCTTCTGAAGAGGCGGAGGTGGAGTCTGAAGAGGAATCCGACTCAGGCGTCTCGAGTCTGGCTACAACATACGTTGCCAAGTCCATCTTCAACACTGAAGACAATGACTTCATCACCGACACCGATGCAAATGACAAGGACTGCTCCGCTTCTACCTACTACTTCATGGCACGCGGTGCCAAGGTAAACACGCGCACTACTCACTATCAAACATCTAGTGACGATGACTCTGATTGTGGTTCAAAACCTAGCTACAAAACACTTGCTAAAATTGCAACTAAACAACAGAAAGCTATGGAACACATTCAAAAATTGTTAGACAGAAGCGATGATCTGTTAGGTGTTGAAATGACTCGATCTGAATCCTTAATTGAAGACATAAAAAATCTTCACGTTAAGTATCAGGAACTTGAAAGTCGTCATGAAACTCTCTCAACAACTCATGAAAAGCTTTCCCTATGATTATCTTCAAAGGAAGCAAGATCTTGAGAAATTGAGAGCGGTTCATGAAGATCTTCAAACGGAAAACGAGTCACTTCGCACCAAACAAATCAGTCCCGCTCAGGAAGGATTTGAACCACCATGTCTTAAATGCATTGAGCATGATAATGCTACTTCTGTTGCTGAATGTTCTACTGCTACTGCTGTTGCAATATCTTCAACTGTTGATGCGGTAACTAACCCCTCTGTTGAGGATACCACCGCTATTGCTGATGAGAATGCTAGGTTGAAGACATTGCTTGAAACAGGGATGTACAAAAGTCTTCAAGGCCACCAGACACTATGTGATGTCCTCAAAAAGCAGATTCTGAACCGAAACCCTAGGAAAGAGGGTGTTGGGTTCGTAAGGAAAATAAATGCAGATGGCTCTTACTGGAAACCTGAGAAGTACCCCAAGACCACATGGGTTGCTGCAAAGGAACCTTCAGCAGATCTATCCAATTTATCTGCTTCACTTGTGCTAACCCCATTATCATTGATGAATCCTTTGATGCAAACTATAAACTGTTTAAGAATCAGAATGGTGAAGTGTTTGCCAGGTACATTGGTACTAACTGCAGGAATGGACCGCCTATGAAGAAGATCTGGGTTCCGAAAACGTGTCTGGAAGATCTTCCTGTGAATGTCTTCATGACACCTCACATGAAGAAGACAAACCTCAGACCAAAGGCATCATACGGTCCAAAGGCTTCATACAGATAGAGGACTCACCTGAGTCGCACTAACGCAAATGTTTTGCAGGGAAACCATACTCAGGCATATGAATATGAGAGCCGTTCATCAAACCGTCATGTTCATATGACCAATAACTATTCTGCCTATTCTTATGAGTACTATTTTCCGCCTGCTAGACTGTTTGCTAGGGCTCCAAAGCCAAAATTCTCAGATGCTGCACTTAGATTTATTGCTTCTAAGCCACCCTTGAAGATGTGGGTGGTTAAAGAAGCTTAACTCTCTTTTCCAGGGAAAGGTCTCCAGCAGAAAACCAAAATCTTCTGACGCTATTGCTGGGGACCTTAAAAATCTTGTAGGGCGCAAGATCAAATGCCCAAATGGTCTTACTATGTACTTTGTACCTGAATCGCTTGCTACTCTCCCTATTAGTCCTAACCTGGATCTAAGCTTTCATAACCCACTGGTTCGTCAAATGTTTTTGCTTCACAATGCTCTTGGTGAAGCCTATCCCCCTAACTGCACTGTAGGGTACGACACCGGCGTCTTCAGAATGGATTATTGACAGTGGATGTACAAATCATTTGACGGGCAAAAGAAGTCTTCTTATGGACTCAACCTTACGTCCATCCGACAAGAGCCACATCACATTTGCTGACACTGGTAAAAGTAAGGTATTGGGTCTAGGTAGAGTTGCAATCTCAAGGGATCAACACATGGATAAAGTCATGCTTGTTGAATCCCTTGGCTTCAACTTAATGTCTGTCTCAATGCTTTGCGATTTGAACATGATCGTAATGTTTGGACAATATCGTTGCCTTGTACTAATGGAATCTGACAAGTCTCTAGTGTTTGAAGGGTATCGAAAAGATGATTTGTACGTGGTAGATTTCTCAGCAGGGCCACAACTTGCAGTATGTCTTCTAGCAAAGGCTTCAGAATGCTGGCCATGGCATCGGAGGCTTGGACATGCTGGCATGAGGAACCTCCACACCCTTGCGAAGAAGAAGCATGTCATAGGCATCGAGGGCGTCAAGTTCAAGAAAGACCATCTATGCGGTGCCTATGAAGCAGGGAAGATGACGAGGGCCAAACATCCCTCGAAGACAATCATGACTACTACTCAACCCTTCGAACTGCTTCACATGGATCTTTTCGGTCCCACTCATTACTCAACTCTAACTACTACTGCTTGCCTCTATGGCTTCGTTATTGTTGATGATTATTCTAGATATACTTGGGTGCACATAATCCTTTACAAGACTGAAGTGCAGGATGTCTTCAGACGCTTCGCCAATCGAGCTATGAACAATTTTGGCACCAAGATAAAGCACATCAGAAGTGACAATGGCACTGGATTCAAGAACACTGGCCTTGATACATATCTTGATACCTTGGGCATCACACATGAATTCTCAGCCCCGTACACGCCACAGCAGAATGGCGTCGTCGAACGCAAGAACAGAACACTAATTGAGATGGCCAGAACGATGCTAGATGAATACAAGACCCCAAGAAAATTATGGCCCGAAGCCATTGATACTGCATGTCATACAATCAATCGTGTTTATCTTCACACGCTACTGAACAAGACATCTTATGAGCTACTTACTGCCAAAAAGCCAAATGTCAGTTAATTCAGAGTATTTGGCGCAAGGTGCTGGATCGAGGACACACATCATACCTCAAAATTTGCACCAAAAGCACATGAGGGTTTTATGCTTGGATATGGAAAGGATTCGCACTCCTACAGAGTCTTCAATCTCTTTCATTACAAAGTGGTTGAAACAGTGGATGTGCGGTTCGATGAGACCAACGGATCACAAACAGAGCAGCTGCCAAGTGTGCTAGATGAAGTTCCATCCAGTGAATCAATCAAGCTAATGGGAACTGGAGAAATTATACCTTCTGAAGCTCATCCCGAAGAAGAACTTATCATTTCAGCACCTGATCAACATGAAGACAATGCTCAGCCTGAAGACATTCCTTCCAACAACGACAATGAACGGCAAGAGCAAAGTCTTCGCCCTGTACATCCTCGCGTTGCCAATGAAGTGCAGATTGAAAGAATAATTGATAGCATCAATGCACCTGGTCCACTCACTCGTTCAAGGGCAACTCAGCTAGCAAATTTCTATGGGCACTTCGCATTCGTCTCAATATCAGAACCCAAGAAAGTTGAAGAAGCCTTCATGGAACCTGAATGGATTCAAGCTATGCAAGAAGAGCTTCAACAGTTTGAGCTGAATAATGTATGGGAACTAGTTAAGCGTCCTGATCCACGGAAGCACAACATAATAGGAACCAAATGGATATATCGCAACAAGCAAGATGAGCATGGTCAAGTTGTCAGAAACAAAGCTCGTCTCGTTGCTCAAGGATATACTCAAGTGGAAGGCATTGACTTCGATGAAACATTTGCTCCTGTGGCTAGGCTTGAAGCCATCCGCATACTACTGGCCTATGCAAATCATCATAACATACTTCTATATCAAATGGATGTGAAGAGTGCCTTTCTCAATGGCAGGATTGAAGAGGAAGTGTATGTTGCACAACCGCCTGGCTTTGAAAATCCAAAACATCCTGACATGGTATACAAGCTCAACAAGGCACTGTATGGCCTCAAACAAGCCCCTAGGGCCTGGTATGACACACTCAAATACTTCCTGAAGAGCAAAGGCTTCATACCTGGTTCCCTAGATCCCACTCTTTTCACGAAGACATATGATGGTGAACTATTTGTGTGCCAAATATATGTGGATGACATTATCTTCGGCTGCACCAATCAGAAGTACAGTGAAGAGTTTGCCTATATGATGCAAGAGCAATATCAGATGTCTATGATGGGGGAGCTGAAGTTCTTCCTTGGTCTTCAAATATGACAACAACGCAATGGCATCTTCATATCTCAAGAGAAGTATCTCAAAGATTGCCTGAAGAAGTTCGGTATGCAGGACTGCAAAGGCTTCACAACACCAATGCCAGCCAAACATCATCTGGGTCCTGACGACAATGGTAAAGAGTTCGATCAAAAGGTATACCGCTCCATGATTGGTTCTTTACTTTATCTATGTGCATCTAGGCCAGATATTATGCTTAGTGTTTGCATGTGTGCTCTATTTCAAGCGGCACCAAAGGAATCGCATCACTTAGCTGTGAAGCGAATTCTTCGATATTTGGCTCACACCCCAACTCTAGGATTATGGTATCCAAAGGGCTCAGAGTTTGATTTGGTTGGATTCTCGGATGCTGATTATGCTGGTGACAAAGATGATCGCAAGTCTACATCAGGCACATGTCACTTTCTGGGACGATCACTTGTGTGTTGGTCTTCAAAGAAGCAAAACTATGTATCTCTCTCCACTGCTGAATCTGAATACATTGCTGCTGGATCTTGCTGCGCTCAGCTTCTATGGATGAAGCAAACACTCAAGGACTATGGAATTCATCTGAAGCAAGTGCCACTTTACTGCGACAACGAAAGCGCCATCAAGATTGCCAACAACCCAGTTCAGCACTCGAAGACAAAGCACATTGAAATTCGTCATCACTTTCTCAGAGATCATGTTGTGAAGGAAGACATTGATATCATAGACGTCAACACTGAAGAGCAATTGGCAGATATCTTCACCAAGCCCTTGGATGAGAAGAGGTTTTGCAAGTTACGGTGTGAGCTGAATATCCTAGAATCCTCAAATGTCCTGTGATCAGGCACACATCCTAACCCTTATGCATATTGATGACTTAGATGTGCATCACACGAATTAAAGTATATCTTCAATCAATGAAGACATACATTCTAAGTGTGAATACATTAATGTGGAATTTGACTTCGGAGCGCCACGATAATTGTGCATCGTGTCTGGGTCTAATACTTCCTATACGGTGGGTAACGCCACCACCAAACATTCTATTTTGAAGTGTTTCACTCATGGCGTTACCTTGCAATGTCTTCACATTTGGTTTGGCTTCAATCTCAACATGTCTTCATGATTATCTTCACTATGTTGATTATATATATATACTAGTGTTCTGTCCTCTACGACATTCACTTATAGCTATGTCTTCTTGTTGAATCTTTTGAACTAAGTGAATGTGATCGGACCCTGACCTCTCTATGCTCTCTATCTCAAAATTCTATCTCTCCAAGTCATATGCATTCTATTGAAACTGTCGAATGTCTTCTCTGCGTCCTTGTCAGCAGAAGACACAGAGACAACATTTAAGTCCGTTTTCAATGCTCATTTATCCACATGAAATCCGGAGAAGTAGGAACGACCACCCAACAATCCAGGCGTGCGTGGGACGTGGAACTGCCCCAAAATACCGCATGATGGCCATGTATTACTCAAATGCGAATCGCCAGGGGCACCTGTGTAATAGCACAGTGCCTCCCCTGTGCCTATAAACACACACTCAAAGCGGTAATTATCTCTTCTTCCACCCTCGCACGAACCCTAGCGCCACCGCTAGCTCTCGACACGCCGGCGATGAAGCGCTTCGTTGCCGCAACCTCTCCGACGCCGTCTTCACGCCGACCGCGGACATCGTCCTCTCTGCCGTCGCCGTAGGTCTCCTCCGTCGCCAAGTTAGGGCATGGACAAGTGAACTGCTCGGCCTTAGCTCCCACTCCGTCTAGCAGTTCTCAGTGTGGTAAATAAAACTCCCTTTTTACAGCACCATTGATCCTATTGATCTGTCACTTTCTACCACAAGTAGTTTCTGTTCACACAAACTAGATCTCTCTCAAACTGCATCTCATAACATGCCTAGTATATTCACTTGTGCTTCACAAAGTAGTTAGATTCCTCACTTGTACTGATCTGTGGATTTGTACAAGTCTGGAACCAACTTCTTATCTATAGGTGAATGTCTTCGCACGATGAGGTCAATGTCTTCTAAACTGATTTATCTTCAAAATCTTCTGAGAATGCATATGACCTCTTCCCCTTCCCTCGCACCTTAATGCTGTCACAGGTACATGTCCGTGGGAGAATCCTTTGGTTCTCATAGTCTGCATTCATTTGCAGAGTTCTTACATCATCACATAAATTTTCCTGAAGCCAGTTCCTGTTGGTCCAGCAAAAGAAAGCCTTTGAAGCCTTTGAACATCTTGAAGCCTTCCAAGTTAAGGTTTATGGCTTCAGAAACAGCAGCAAGAAAGGGGGGCAGACAGCGACGTGGAGGAACATCCAAAGATCTGCCTGATGAACTGGCAGAAATGTATAAAACAGATCCTGAAGAGAATTATGGTTAGCGCAAGACCCGAATCCAATGGATTCGACGCTATTGGGCAGAACAATGGTTCAAATACCGCTTCACAACCCAAGAGTATGCTGAGAAAAGTGCAATCAAAAGACCGTGGGGAGACATCTTATATAAGAATCTTGTACCCAGGTCCAGAGATGAAGCTATTGCCCAAAGCTTCTATCCATGCATGGTTCGTGGGCCATAGCCTGATGATGCACATCCGTCGTCACTACTCTGGTGTCGTGACGACAATCTGTTCAAGCGCAACTTCCAGTTTGCCCAAAACTCAGCAAAGCAGAACAAGAAGAAATTTGGGTTAGACTTCAACCCTGGTCCTTCAGCACCAAGGGCAGATGGCACACGAGAAGCAGAGCCCAATGTCATCGGTCCGTATGCCAACCTTGAAGGCCTCATCACCTACATCTTGGTTCAAGGGACTGCAGTGAATGAGCCTGCAGCTGACACTGAGTCTGATGAAGCGCCTGCAGTGCCTGTAGTGCCGAAGCCAAAACAGTTGAAGAAGCCAAAAGCTTCAAAGCCGGCCCCTTCACCAAAAATCTCAAAGGCGAAGCCATTGGCGACTGCACCTCCTGAAGACAGTGTGCAGTATGAAGACTTATCACGCGTCTCAAGGCACCAGAAGGCCAAGATGCCTCTGTCTCACACTGGCAAAGAGCTCACAGCTGCTGCCATCCTGCGCAGCGAAGCCATTGATCTGTCAAGTGATGAAGATCTTGCAGATGACGCTCTTGAGCAGCTCATCAAGAGCAAAGAAGAAGCAGAAATCTTCAATAATCTACCTCTCTTTGATGTCGCCATCATCCACAGCTTCATTGACGAGTGGTTTGACACGCCAAACATCAGCTTTGAAGATCTGCAGCTACCTATTGGCCTCAGTGTCGCCTTCCAAGGTGCCATTGCTTCAGAACTTGCAATTGCCCAGCGCATTGTTGAACTGAAGCAGAAGATTGACTATGAAAAGGCTTAGTTCAAGAAGCACATGGCCAAGCTCAGCGTGCAGGAAGTGAAGAACTTCAAGACAATGATGCATGAGCTAAAGGAAAACTTTCTGAAGAAGCGTGCAGAAGCTCAGGTTTCACGTGAGCGGATGAAGACTCTGGCTGACAGATGTGTGCAAGCCTATAATGAGGCTGAGAAGCGCAAGGCACTTGGGCGTCCTAGCATCGACCCCAAGATGGCCGCAAAGAAAAAGAAGAAGACTGTTCCAGCTGAACCGGAGGCACCAAGGCAGGAAGCAGTTCCACTTGTCTTCCCAACTGCAACGACTGGCTCGAAGCCAAAGAGTCGCTCAATAGCTTCAGAGCTCAAGAAGACAAGAACTGCAGAGGCTGAAGCCAGGAAGAGGAAACACTCTGAAGCCTCTCCTTTTGCCCCCACTCAGAAAAAGCGAAAGATCAAGAAAGCTCGGGCTGCTCCCACAGAGCCCTTGATAGTTGAACCCATTTCTATGGTTCACCCTGATGCAGAACGTCAACTGACGGTTCATGAGCCTACTTCCACAGAGGCTCCTGAAGCTGAAGACATTCCAGCAGCCGACCCCATCGCTGCTGAAGACATTGGTCATCATGACAATGTAGAAGATGGTGCAGCCCTTCCTCAGTTAGAACACAACGAACTCATCAGCGTTGGTCATCCACTAACGCCAATTGCACAAGATGCTTCATGGGCGGATCGCCCTCAAGAGGAAGAAGACTATGAGGCCCAGCCAACTCCAACTCCTCAGGCGTCGTCTGCGTTCCGCAGGCTTCACAAAGGTCCAAGGCCTCAAGTCTCTGCTGAAGACATTCCGGCTGTATCAGCCGCAGATGAAGTACCACAAGATCCCACTCCCCTGCTCCACCAAGAAGAAGTTCTCCAGGAGAACGTGCTTGTGTTCGACCCTCCAGCTCGTCAAGTGGAGGAAGCAAATCGTGAGGCTGCCACATCTAACATTGAAGCTAATGTGGAGCCCTCCCACCAAAAGCTTCAGAAGACAGCGAAGCTACTGATCCTGACACTTCTGTTCCTGAGTCTGCTGCCGGTCCACAATTCAACTACCATGTTCAGCACATGCCTCAGGTTCAGAAGCCAATCCCAAGACTGCCAAGGTTCCCAGGTTCTGCATCAGCACCTGGTTCCTTCAACATCAATAGCTTCAGGGCAGATAATACTTTCTTCAATAGCTCCAAGAACCCCTATTCAAGGGAAAGGATTTCATCAGATAGGTTCTGGAGCTATCCTCAGCGCAGCTACTACTCTTGCATACTGTACAACCAAGGTCGCATTTTCCCGCACAAGCGCCTTGATGTTGAAGCTATTGCTGGTCTGCCCTATCTAGAGGAAGCATTGGATTGCTTCAAACAAGTGGGTCTGCTGCAGTTTGTCACTGATAAAGAGCATTGGAACGAAGAGCTCCTGCTACAATTCTATGCCACACTGCACATCAAAGGATACAATAGAGATCCGAAGACTTGGGTCCTGGAGTGGATGACCGGCAACGTTCATCACGAAGCCAATGCATTTCATATCATTGAGCTAACTGGCCTGCCCACTCCAGGCGAATTCTTCGAGCAAGACTGTCGGCTACACACTGAAGCTATTGAGTGCATATTTCAGAGGCCTGAACCGAATATGAGTCAGATGCTCTCCATGATGAAGCCATTGCCCCACGATGCTCCTTATCCCACATAGTTCTTCGTTGAAGACCTCGAGTACCTGCCCAGGACCATCTACCACATCATCCGGCGGACTCTCTGGCCCATTAAAGGACACTATCCAAATGCCAAGATCAAGGGTGCAATGAAGACTCTGATATTCTGTATCCTTCATGGCAAATGCTTCAACGCACAGGATTTCTTCATACGCCAACTAGCTGCATCAGGATCAGATCTGTTTTGGTTAAAGGTCTATGCTCCTTGGGTAATGAGGCTGATCAAACTTCACTCTGCCATCTCGTATTAGCCCTCAGCCCGCAACCATCGGATCTTCTTGCCTGATGTGGATACCTCTGCTGAAGCCATCTATCCTGAACCTGCCAAGCAACCTCTGAGTCTTCAGAATGCAGAACACCAGAGCTTCACTCAGAACGTTGAAGGTGTTTAAGCCATCTCCAGGGTGTATCCTTTGGCTGGCACTACACGTGCACCACATCCTGCTTCAACTGAAGCCACTGACAGTGCCACTGCTTCAAGACCCAAGAAACGTACTCGTGTTCTCAACGACCGAGAGCTTCTTGTGGCCCTTCATCAAAAGCAGGATAGGCATCATGACTGGTTGAAGAGACAGATGAAAAGCCTCTTGGTGGATGTAAATCGCATCCGAAATCTTGCCACCAAGAATGCATTCGTTGCACATGAAACCTGTCGCCGCACATGGAAAGGGCTAACGATGATGCTTTCTGAAGCTGATCTTCAAGAGGATGGCTTCACTGAAAGATTCAAGTTTGACTCCACACCTCCTCGAAGAGCTGTGCTGCTGGGAACTCCATC
Organism: Triticum dicoccoides; assembly: GCF_002162155.2. NCBI lineage: Eukaryota > Viridiplantae > Streptophyta > Magnoliopsida > Poales > Poaceae > Triticum > Triticum dicoccoides. The sequence goes on from NC_041386.1 coordinate 436,929,665, forward strand.
CCTTGAAGATTCTGAGTTCTCTTCCTCTGCTGCCACAGTCACTGCCAGAATCATTGAGGAAGAAGACGATGCTACTTCACCACCATATGCTTCAGCACCTCCAAGCTCTTCTGCACCGCCAACCAACACCAACAACCCTGCTACTTCACCTACTCCTCATGGGAATGAGTAGAGACTCTATGTCTTCAAACCTTTTTGGTCATTACTGACAAAAGGGGGAGAAGCATATGAGATATTGATAGTCTTCAAGCGGGTTCATATGGGCGGGTGCTACATTTGGCTCTTATGAGTTGTAACACTTAAACTAGATGGTCGTCTGCTACTTGTTTGCCACCTTGTTTTGCGAAGATAAATTCCGCATGTGCGACGATAAATTCCGCACTTAGCTCATTCTGCAGACGTCCATTTTCCATTATGCATGCCATTATCTTCATATACTTTCACATGCATAGTGGATTGTCATCATAAGCTGAAGTGGATCTCCACAAGTACAACCTGCCATGTGCATTTGCATTCCAAAAGCAAATTAACTTATATGCACATCTTCAGGGGGAGCCCTTGCAACTTATGAAGACAATTCCTTATCCTTTACAATTTCATAGATTATATTCCCCGTTGAAAACTTCAACTAGTTTGTCATCAATCACCAAAAAGGGGGAGATTGTAAGTGCATCTAGTGCCACCCCTAGTTGGTTTTGGAGTATTGACGACAAACCTAGTTGAGGGACTAATGTGTTTGTGAGAATTGTAGGATAACACAAGTAGAAGTCCCTCATTGATTCGGTTTTACTACCAGAGATGACCCCTAAAAATGTATGAAGAAATTGAAGTCAAAGGTGGTATATGAAGATATTCACATTGAAGACTATGACAAGAGAAGACACGATATGAAGCCTATGTAGCTCGAAGACTTAGATCTTACGTAGTTCTTTTTCTGTTGTGTTGAGTCATAGGAACCACCGTACTGTTAAGTGGGGTCCAAGAGAACCAGTCAGAATGACTGAAGTGATGCCTAAAACAAAAACCTATGTCTTCGAGTGAAGACAATGAGAGCGGATCTTGTCCAGAGCCGGACAAGTCAGCCTTGCTTGTAGCCCAAGTAAAGTTGCCATGTGAGTTTGAAATCTGACCGTTGGGACACGTGTCAGTTCCTTAGTGACCCAGGGTCATTTCGGACAAATCAGGCCGGGTTGCCAAGTGGCTATAAATAGCCCACCCCCTACAAGCATCAACGGTTGGCTGCTCAGATTGAGAGTACGGCTTTTGTCGTTTGAGAGCAACCCACCTCGAAGCCTTTGAGAGAGAATTCCTTGCGAGGATAAAGCCCTAACCACCCAGAGCCAGAGAAAATTGGGCATCACTTAAGTCTTCTTGTCTGTGTGATCTGAAGACTTATTACACTTGAGGATTGTGCATCCTCCAGACGGTTAGGCGTCGCGTTCTGAGCATCCAAGAGTCATTGTGGATTGCCAGTGAACAAAGTCTATGAAGGTTTGGGAGTCTACCTTGAAGACTTACCAGAGTGATTGGGCGAGGACTATGTGACCTTAGCTCAAGGAGAATACGGTGAGGACTTGGTGTCCTGAGTTGCGTGTTCAGGACTGGGTGTCCGGGACTGTGTGTCCTAAGGTTTAAATACCTAGCTGTTCCAACCAGATGTACAGTTGTCACAGCAACTGGAACTGGTCCAACACATCATTGTCTTCAACGAGTCACTGGTTTCATCTTCACTTCCTTTTACTTACTGATTACTCATTGTGAAGTCATTGCATGTCTGTTCTATCTTTTGTCTTCACAAGTGAGTGTATGATCTGTTTGGCTTCATAATATCTTCCTACCTGATCCTTATTACACTGCAGCCATTTGTCACTATGCTTTCACTCTGTTGATACTTGACCATGGCTTGCCTAGTGTAGTATACCTTCCGCTGCATAGTAATAGGCATATTTCTGCTGTTTGTCTTCATAACTTCCACGTTTTGAAGACTCTCATAAAAATCGCCTATTCACCCCCCCTCTAGTCGATATAATGCACTTTCAGTATGCTGAGGCCGGACACCCCGTGCCCCTGAGCGACCAGCTGAAGCAACTGGTTGAGCTCCACAAGGCGGCCGAACAGGCCATGAAGGGCCTCATAGTTCGGCTGTGGCCTGGAGAGGCTTTGCCTGGGAGCTATTTTGGGCTGGTGCGGCGGCTGGTGGAGGCCTGTCCAAGGCTCGAAGTCATCAAGCGCTCTATCTGCATTGAAGGTGCCCGTAGGGCCCTTGCCCATGCTAAGGTGTACTGGGGCAAGCTGGATGCTGAGAAGCTTGTGAAGGACGGGCCACCGCCGGGGAAAGAGCATCGCAAGCCCGAGAATTATTATAAGGATGTTCTGAAGGGTGCCTGCCTTGTGGCGGATGAACATTCTAGGGATGTAATTTTTGAGTGAAACTTGCTCGTTTTGTCCTGTGCGCTGAAAACTTGTTCATATGCGCTAAGCAATGCTGTTGGAATTTAAAATATTACCTTATGTGCGGCTGTTTATCAATTCTGAGAGATGGCGAGTCGTCGGCTTCTGCACCCGTGCCGCTAGTGCTGCGGTGTTCGGGGATAAACCTGAGCGCTCTTTTTCCCATGTTTGGGTCCTTCGAGGGAGGCGCTCAGCCCAACGAACAAGGCAACCGGACTATAATGCGTGAACACTCTCACTTAGCCATAGAATTCTATAATTTTAAATTTCGGCGAAGCCCCTGGTATTCGGAAGACCGAGTTCGGGGCGCTAGCCACGCCTTGGCCGGACAGAGCTGACTACTCGCTCTAAGCGGCATAAGTCTTTAGGGACTCGAAAAACCTCTCAAACAACGACCAGCTCTCGCCTCATCATGACAGTTAGTTTTAGCTTTCTCCACTAAGGTGCTCGACCCAGCTCAACTGGGGCACAATCGCAGTGGTTCTCCTAGTGCTACCTTAGCCGATATAGCGGAACGTAAGGCACCAAAACATAGGAGCCGGGCAAACCCAACTATTGACCCAAGACATGATTCGGAGCCGATGCATATAATGCTATAAGTTCAGAGTGCCGCACTTGTTAAAGTGTTCGGACTTCTCACACCATATTGAGGGGTACTAAAGCCCCTAGCGTATTTTGGCCGTACCAAAGTGTACGGGTGCAACATGTCGTTAAGGAACATATATAAAAAAAAGAGTAATGCGAAAATAGACAAAAGCTATGCATTATTTATTAAAAAGGGCTGCAATCAAAGCAGAACGATACAAATAATGCGATAAGTAAAAGGTTGGACTATTTAACATGTCCGTTCCAGGGGCAGGCTGTGAAATGGTATGCGAAACAGGTATACTGCTCGTGATAGAGACCACCTGGGAGTTCCGTATGCGGCGTGGCTTGTCTACTTCCCTGGTTCTTGCATCGTTTGTGCAGCAATTGAACTGCCGAACAGGCCTTCCGAAGAATGGAGTCCTGAAAGTAAGAGAAAATTAAAAAATCGACAGCCCCTGGTGCAGTTTAAGTCATGTTTCGGGCGTGCCGTGATGGTGCCCCTCCCCTATACCCATGGTATTTCTAGAGCGTAGTTATGTATGCGAAGCACTGGCGTCGTCTTTTTGCGAGGGCTGGGGTTGGGGCTGCATTGCTACGCCTGCTCAGATCGTGCCAGGCGGTCTTGTTGTAGGTTACTCCGGGCGCGCTTGACGGTGTCCGGTCGTTTAATGGCCGGACTGGAGAACTGCCTGCAGAGGCTGCTTTGTACTTCTGCTGCAAGGGCCGCCATGTGCTCCTCCATTCGGAGGGAGCGTTCGGTGTTTCCATTGACCGTAATTACTCCTCGAGGGCCTGGCATTTTGAGCTTAAGGTATGCGTAGTGCGGTACCGCATTGAACTTGGCGAATGCGGTTCGCCCGAGCAGTGCATGATAGCCACTACGGAATGGGACTATGTCGAAGATTAACTCCTCGCTTCGAAAATTATCCGGAGATCCGAAGACCACTTCAAGTGTGACTGAGCCTGTACAGTTGGCCTCTACACCTGGTATTACGCCTTTAAAGGTTGTTTTGGTGGGCTTAATCCTCGAGGGATCTATGCCCATTTTCCGCACTGTATCCTGGTAAAGCAGGTTCAGGCTGCTGCCACCGTCCATAAGGACTCTAGTGAGATGAAATCCGTCAATAATTGGGTCTAGAACCAATGCGGCGAATCCACCATGACGGATGCTAGTGGGGTGGTCCCTTCGATCAAAGGTGATCGGGCAGGAGGACCATGGGTTGAACTTTGGGGCGACTGGCTCTACCGCGTATACGTCCCTTAACACGCGCTTCCGCTCCCTCTTGGGGATGTGGGTTGCGTATATCATGTTCATCGTCCGCACTTGTGGGGGAAAACCCTTCTGTCCACTATTGTTCGGCGGCCAGGGCTCTTCGTCGTCATCGCTATGCAGCCCCTTGTCTTTGTTTTCGGCATTTAACTTGCCTGCCTGCTTGAACACCCAACAATCCCTGTTGGTGTGATTGGCCGGCTTTTCGGGGGTGCCATGTATCTGGCACAAGCAGTCGAGTATTCGGTCCAAACTGGAAGGGCCCCTAGGATTCCTTTTCAATGGCTTTTTCTGCTGACCGGATTTAGAGCCTCCGAATCCGGCATTAACTGCCGTATCCTCAGCATTGTCGCCGTTAATGCGGCGCTTCTGCTTGTTGCGACGTGACCTGCCACTACTGTCCCTGATATCCGAATTACCAGGGTTCTTGGTCATATTGTTGCTATGAGCAAGCCAGCTGTCTTCTCCCGCGCAAAAGCGGGTCATGAGTGTCGTGAGTGCTGCCATAGACTTCGGCTTTTCCTGTCCAAGGTGCCGGGCAAGCCACTCGTCACGGATATTGTGCTTGAAGGCTGCTAGGGCCTCAGCGCCCGGACAGTCGACTATTTGATTTTTCTTTGTTAGGAACCGTGTACAGAATTGCCTGGACGATTCTTCTAGCTGCTGAATTACGTGACTTAGGTCATCGGCGTCTGGGGGTCGCACATAAGTGCCCTGGAAATTGTCGAGGAATGCGGCTTCCAGGTCCTCCCAACAACTGATTGATCCTGTTGGCAAGCTATTAAGCCAATGCCGAGCTGGTCCTTTAAGCTTGAGTGGGAGGTATTTGCTGGCGTGGAAATCATCGCCGCGGGCCATGTGGATATGAAGGAGATAATCCTCGATCCATACCGCAGGATCTGTTGTGCCATCATATGATTCGATGTTTACGGGTTTGAAACCCTCGGGGATTTGATGATCCATTATTTCGTCTGTGAAGCATAGTGGGTGTGCGGCGCCTCTGTACTGGGCTATATTACGACGTAGCTCCAATGAGATTTGTCTACTGTGTTTGGCCCTGCCAAATTTGTGGCCGGCGTGACGGTTACCATCTCGAGTCATGGGGCGCCCACACGATCCGTAGATCAATCTTGTTTGCCTTGCCTTGTCCTCCAACATATCTCGTAGGTCTGGCGCATTTTCCCGTGCCTTGGTACGGGGTGCGGCTTGAGTGGAGGGCCGAGAGGCCTCTCTGTCACGGCCACGAGGTGGCCGATCAGCCGTATCGAGTGCAGGTGATGTAGGTTTAAGTGCTTCCTCCTCTAATCGGGGTCGCAACCTGCGCTTTGGGTAGCTCTTGGAGGGGTGTTCGAGTTTATGCTCTTCGGCCGCGAGGACTTCAGTCCATCTATCGACTAGCAAATCTTTATCAGCTCTAAGCTGTTGCTGTTTTTTCTTGAGGCTTCTTGCCGTGGCCATAAGCCTGTGTTGAAAACGCTCTTGCTCGACGGGATCCTCTGGCACGACGAATTCATCGTCGTCGAGGCTTGCCTCGTCTTCGGAGGGAGGCATATGATTATCGTCCTCGACCTCTCTGTCTGCCGCTCTCTCATGAGGGCTGGTTTCTCCATCCTCCTGTGCTGAATCTTGCTGGAGGGGGTTTTCTTCGGCACTCTCCGGAGTATTATTATCTCCCGTGCTGGAATCACCGTATTTGTTTTGGCGGGATTTTGAGCGGCGCCGCTGACGCCGGCGCTTAGGCTGTTTCTTGGAGGGGTCATCCTCCGCTGTTCCATCGCCATCTCCTTCTTTTGGGGTGTCCACCATGTATATGTCATATGACGAGGTGGCTTTCCAGGGCCTAATAGGCGCTGGTTCTTCATGGTCTCCTTCATCGGCGTCCATACCGTCGATGTCTTTGGAGTCGAAGTCGAGCATGTCGGTTAAATCATAGACAGTGGCTACAAAGTGGGTGGTGGGTGGGTTTTGAATTTCTTCATCATCCGTACCCCAACTTTGATGACCGTAGTCCGGCCAGGGCTCTCCTGATAAAGAGAGAGACTTCAGTGTCTTCAGAATATCGCCGAAAGGCGAGTGCTGAAAGATGTCCGCGACAGTAAACTCCATGACCGGCGCCCAATCGGATTCGATCGGCAGGGGCGCGGAGGGTTCGGAGTCCGGCTCCTTGGAGTCACGAGTCTCGCAAAGTGCGGGGCTGGTGTTCGGCTCGATCGCCATTGGGATCGCAGCCCCCGAGGCGGCGTCCAACCACCCATCCTCGATCGACGCAGTTGGCTCCGAATTAAGGGTCGAAGCCGATGCGGGTGCGGCCTCCAGGGCACTGTTCGGCGGCAGAGCTAGATCATGCTCGTCGTGACAGTGCGGCGCGCTCGGCAGTGGCTCGAATTCGTCGAAGATCAAGTCCCCGCGGATGTCAGCCATGTAGTTTAAGCTTCCAAATCTGACCTGACGGCCAGGGGCATAGCTTTTGGTCTACTCTAGATGGCCAAGTGAATTGGCCCGCAGTGCAAAGCCGCTGAAGACGAAGATCTGTCCGGGGAGGAAGGTCTCACCCTGGACTGCATCGCTATTGATGATCGTAGGAGCCATCGAGCCTGACAGCGACGACACAAAGGAACTCTCAATGAAAGCACCAATGTCGGTGTCAAAACTGGCGGATCTCGGGTAGGGGGTCCCGAACTGTGCGTCTAGGCTGGATGGTAACAGGAGGCAGGGGACACGAAGTTTTACCCAGGTTCGGGCCCTCTCGATGGAGGTAAAACCCTACGTCCTGCTTGATTAATATTGATGATATGGGTAGTACAAGAGTAGATCTACCACGAGATCAGAGAGGCTAAACCCTAGAAGCTAGCCTATGGTATGATTGTATGTTGTGTATGTTGTCCTATAGACTAAAACCCTCCGGTTTATATAGACACCGGAGAGGGTTAGGGTTACACAAAGTCGGTTACAATGGTAGGAGATCTACATATCCGTATGGCCAAGCTTGCCTTCCACGCCAAGGAAAGTCCCTTCCAGACACGGGACGAAGTCTTCAATCTTGTATCTTCATAGCCCAGGAGTCCAGCTGAAGGTATAGTCCGGCTGAAGGTATAGTCCGGCCATCCGGAAACCCCCTAATCCAGGACTCCCTCAATAAGGAAGAGCTTCACAACAAGTCAAGTGGTGCTTACAAAGCTTCATGTGATGCTCCTACATCATCAAGTGAGAAACAAGCCTTCAATGAAGAATTGGGCCTAATGGTGAAGAACATCAACAAGTTCTACAAGAATAGAAGCAAGGAAAGAAGTTCCAAGTCAAGGTCCTACAATGACAAAAGATCTTCGAGGCGTGAACGTAATTGCTACAATTGTGGAAGACCCGGACACTACTCCAATGAGTGTACACCCCCCTACAAATGAAGAGAAGATTCACCCAAAAGGAGAAGTATAAGAGAAGAATCACCACCAAGAGAGAGGAGTAGAGATGATCATTATGAACGAAGAACATCACGGAGAAGCAAGGATTCGGAAAGGAAGGACAAGTCATCAAGGAGCTACACAAAACGAAGACATCAAGCTCATGTTGGTGAATGGGTATTCGGCTCCGACTCCGAGAGAAGTTATCACTCCAACTCTGAATATACTCAAGATGAAGGTGTTGCCGGTCTAGCACTTGTGTCAACCAACTCCTACGACATATTTGACTCACCAAATGAAGGAATTGGAAGATGCTTCATGGCTAAAGGCCCAAAGGTATCACACCCCGAGTATGTTGATTTCAATAGTGATGAAGATGATTTGCTAGGTGATGATGATTTACTTGTTGACAACTCTAGTGATGAAAACTATGATGAACTTGCTATTAATAATGTTAATCAAGATAAAACGAATGATGATGATAAGAAGGAGATTGAGCGTCTAACTAAAGAGCTAAACACTCTTAAGTTAGCTCATGAAACTACCTTGGAAGATCATCGAGAACTTTTAAAGACTCATGAGAAGTTACGCTTTGAAAAGCTCAACCTTGAGCAAGATCATGGGTTCTTAAAAGCAATCAATGATGATCTTCGCAAGAAAAGTTCTTCTTACATTGCCAAGCGTTTACTCTTGTCTACTTACATGCCACAAGTAAAATCTAGCAACAAGAGTAAGAAATATTCTTCTTCTAGTTGTAACAACAATCATGTTCAATCTAATGTTGTTTCCTCTAGTAGTTCTCTTGATTCCACTAATGATTCTCTTAGCCAAGTTACACTTGAGCAAGAAAATAGCTTATTGAAGGGAATTATAGAGAAATGTATCTACAAGAGTCTTGCCAGAAGTAAGCAATTTGAGGAAATTGTACACAAGCAAGGAAGGCACCGGAAGAATCAAGGTGTTGATTTTGAACGAAAGTTCAATGCCAATGGAGTTGAGTGGGAAGAAGATCAATACCCCAAGACGAAGTTTGTTCCTCAACAAGAGAAGTATGATCCTACTTCTTTCCAAGGGACACAAGCTCTAGATGATCTTCCACCACAAGGCCACAAGCAAAAAGGCAAGGACAAGCTTCAAGAGGAGATTGATGCATTTGAAGAAGCTCCTAAGGCCTTGGTCAAGTGGGTTCCCAAGACTACATCAAGTTCTACTTAATCAAGTACGACTACAACACCAAGGATTCCCATCAAGATGATGTGGATCCCGAAGAAGAAGAACTAGAGAGTTCTTGAGGGTGACTCCGTCAACATAGTTCACTCATATCATATGGGCGAGGACAAGTGCAAACAACTTCCACATCTTGCACTAGTTCAAGTTGTCACAAACCCTCTTGTTGGTAAGACACCGGACAAGGTAACCTAATACTTTCATGGACATCATGTTGTGTGTGTATATCACTCTATGCCTATGGATATCCTTGTTTGTTCCTTGTGGGACTAACCCGTGTATGTAATGAAAGTGCAACTCACTCCAATGGATTGCTCTGAATGATCTACATCAACATTGAGCATCCACATCTTCAACATCTACATGAAGTCATCATCGACAAAACCCAAGGTTAGTTCATCCCTCTTAGGGGGGATATCACATCTAGGGGGAGCTTTACTCTAATCAATTGAGCTAAAGCAACTCTAATGGTGTGAACATAACAATGCTTTATGTAAAAGTGGCAACCCCAGTTGTGCTTAAACGATGAGTATGACCTATGATCAAATATTCTCATTTGACTCCTAAGTCAATATACTCATATATAGATGACTTAGTCATCGCCAATTGCTTGATAGATGCTAGAGTGTTTGTGCATGCTTTGTCACATCTTCCATTTGCCATTTTATTGTGTGAGCATGTTGACTGCATATTTTACTCATTCGGGGACATCCACTTGTTGCTTTGACTATTTGCCTTTTTCTATTCTGCCAAGTGGATGGACAAGAATGCCTAAGAACTTCCTCTAGCTATCTGTGCTTTTCTCTTCTCAAACTCTATTCATGCTACATCACAAAGTTTGATCAAGTCAGATTCGAACCACTCTATGTGAGGAGCACTCAGAGTCCCCGATATGTCATAGACTTAAACTTCCAAAATCTCTCTGTGAATTTCGGTATGACCGATCCATCTTCTTTGGTCACACCGAGTTCACTGAGTTGATCTAGGTTTCAATCTCGGTGCAACCGATTTGAACTTTTCGATCACACCGAGTTGCAGTAAACTATTGCGATTCTGCATCTCGGTGCCACCGAGTTGTTCCACTCGGTCACACCGACAGGGTTAGGATATATAAACCCACTGGTGAGATTTTGGAAATTTCATCAAAACCCCTCAGCCCGCGCGTGTCTTGCTCCGCCGCCTCGGGTCTCCGGATCGTCCCCTCGTCGCCAGTGACCTCCCGCTGAGGGAGTCCTGGATTAAGGGGTCCTCGGGCGTCCGGCCTATGTGACGTGGGCCGGACTGATGGGCCACGAAGATACAAGATAGAAGACTTCTTCCCGTGTCTGGATGGGACTCTCCTTTGCGTGGATGGCAAGCTTAGCGTTTGGATATGAAGATTCCTTCCTCTGTAAGCCGACTCTGTACAGCCCTAGGCCCATCCGGTGTCTACATAAACCGGAGGGTTTAGTCCGTAGAGGCAATCACAATCATACAGGCTAGACATCTAGGGTTTAGCCATTACGATCTCGTGGTAGATCAACTCTTGTAATCCTCATATTCATCAAGATCAATCAAGCGGGAAGTAGGGTATTACCTCCATCAAGAGGGCCCGAACCTCGGTAAACATTGTGTCCCCTGTCTCCTGTTACTATCAACCTTAGACGCACAGTTCGGGACCCCCTACCCGAGATCCGCTGGTTTTGACACCGACATTGGTGCTTTCATTGAGAGTTTCACTGTGTCGTCATCAGAAGGTTTGCTGGCTCCATCAATCACCTACAACAATGCCGCCGTGGGGGAAACTTTTCTCCCCGGCTAGACCTTCGTATTCGGCGGCTTCGCACTGTGGGCCATCTCGCTTGGCCATCTAGAGCAGATCGATAGTTACGCCCTAGGTCACCAGATTAGTTTTGGAAATCTAGACTATGTCGCTGATATCCGAGGAGACTTGATCTTCCAAGGGTTCACGACTCCAACCTCCACTCTGGCCTTAGATCCGGAGTGCATCGCCAGGTCCGAAGACGGGATTCCTGAGCCCGCCGGACTATATGCGGCAAATAAGCCCAGTATAGGAGAGCCGGAGGAAGTAGTGTCTCTGGCAACCATCATGAAGCCGGACTCTCCTCCAGACACTGGCTCCGAACCCTCGGAGTGAGCATCGTGTGAGTTCGGCCAAGCAGTCTCCTCCCCGCCGTACTCCACGGACTCCCTTCTCCCTGGCCAAACCTGGCCTTTAAGCGAGGCTCTGGACTTGATGTGATCCCTCGTCATTACAGAGGAGCAACGTCCAAACTACGCCCAGCCCGGACTAGGGGCTGAGAGCGGGGAATTTTACATCCCACCCACCACCCACTTCATAGCCACTGTTGAGGACTTAATGTACATGCTCAATTACGGCTCCGAAGACATTGACGGTATGGTTGACGATGCCGGAGAAGAGCCGACCCAAAACCCGCTGTTTACCGGACGCTGGATGGCACCTCTTCATATGACGTGTACATGGTGGATACACCCAAGGAGGGTAATGGCGATAACAATAAAGATCCAGTCGAGGATAAGCCTCCTGAGATACAAGCAAAGCATCAACGTCAGCGGCGCCACTCTAAATCACGCCGTGAAAAAGACAACGATACTGACATGAGAGACAACAATACTCTGGACGAAGCCGAAGACCAAGAAGACCCCGTCGAGCCAACCTCTGAGCAGGACGATCGGGAAGATGGGCAAGTTAGCCCTAATGAACAGGCCGTAAACGAAGACTCGGAGGATAGTAATTACCTTTCACTCTCCGAGGAGGAGGTGACTCGGCGACGAAGACTTTATCATGCCTGAGGAACCCCTCGAGCAGGAGCGCTTTAAGCGCCGGCTAATTGCCACTGCAAGGAGCCTGAAAAAGAAACAGCAAGAGCTTCAAGATGATCAAGACCTACTTAACGATAGGTGGACTAATGTCCTGGCAGCCGAGGAATACAGCCTCGAGCGCCCAACCAAAAGTTACCCGAAGTGTAAACTCCTACCTCAATTCGACAACGAGGCACTCGGGCCCTTACCATCAGCGCGTAATGCGGCTGACCGACCACTTCATGGCTGGGACTAAACGGCAACTCAGGCCGAACAACAACCTATACTACCTCGCTGTAAAGGTAGGGACACAACAGCTCGGGGATATACATATGACCTGCAGCAAGACCTGGAAAAGAGATCAGGTCAGGCCAGATCGATCTACGGATCACGGGGGCGTGACCCGACGTGTGATGACGGCTATCTAGCCAGAGGTGACAAGCATAACCGTGTCTGGGCCGAGAACCGTAGACGGACTCCATCCGAGCTACGTCGCGACTTGGCCCAATATAGAGGCGCCGCACACCCCCTCTTCTTCATTGATGAAGTAATGGAGCACGAATTCCCAGAAGAGTTTAAACCCGTGAATATCGAATCATATGATGGAACACCAGATCCCGTGGTATGGATTGAGGATTTTATTCTCCATATTCATATGGCCCCCGGCGATGATCTTCATGCCATCAAATACCTCCCGCTAAAACTCACGGGACCAGCTCGGCACTGGTTAAACAGCTTGCCAGAAAACTCCATTGGCAGCTGGGAGGACTTGGAAGATGCCTTCCACGACAACTTCCAAGATACATACGTCCGACCTCCGAATGCCGATGATTAAGTCACATAGTTCAACAGCCCAGAGAGTTAGCCAGGAAATTCTGGACTAGGTTCCTAACTAAAAAGAACCAGATCATCGACTGTCCGGATGCCGAAGCCCTAGAGGCCTTTAAGCATAGCATCCGTGATAAATGGCTCGCCCGACACCTCGGCCAAGAAAAGCCGATGTCCATGGCAGCCCTCACGACACTTATGACCCGCTTTTGCGCGGGCGAAGATAGCTGGCTAGCCCGTAGCAATAATAATGCAAGCAAACCTAGCACTTCCAAAGCCAAAAATAACGACGGCAGGCCCCAGACACAAGCGTCGGAACAACGGTGACAATACCGATGACACCGCAGTCAACGCCGGATTCAGTGGCTCCAAGTCACTAGCGGAAGAAGCCATTTAAAAGAAACAATTTGGGCCCATCCAGCTTGGACCGCATACTCGACTGTCCATGTCAGATCCACGACACCCCCGATTAACTAGCCAACCATACCAGCAGAAGCTGTTGGGTCTTTAAACAGGTTGGTAAGTTAAATACCGAGAACAAGGAGAAGGGGTCGCAAAGTGAGGATGACGACGAGGAGCCCCAGCCGCCAAACATTGGGGGACAGAAGAAGTCCCCCCAAGTTAAAACAGTGAGCATGATATATGTTACCCATATCCCCAAGAGGGAGCGCAAACGCGCGCTCAGGGACGTCTACGCGATAGAGCCAGTCGCCCCAAAATTCAACCCGTGGTTGTCCTGCCCGATCACCTTCGATCGCAGGGACCACCCGACCAGTATCCATCATGGCGGTTCAGCCGCACTGGTCCTCGACACAATCATTGATGGATTCCACCTCACACGAGTCCTCATGGACGGTGGCAGCAGTCTCAACCTGCTCTATCAGGATACAGTCCGAAGGATGGGCATCGATCCATCAAGGATCAAGCCCACAAAAACTACCTTTAAAGGAGTAATACCAGGTGTAGAGGCCCGCTGCACGGGCTCAATCACATTGTAAGTCGTCTTCGGATCCCCGGACAACTTCCGAAGCGAAGACTTGATCTTCGATATCATCCCCTTCCGCAGTGGCTATCCCGCACAGCTCGGACGAACCGCATTTGCTCGAGTCAATGCAGTGCCACACTATGCCTACCTCAAACTCAAGATGCCCGGACCACGCGGTCTCATAACATTCAACGGAAACACTAAACGCTCCCTCCATACCGAGGAGCACACCGTGGCCCTGGCAGCGGAAGTACAGAGAGGCCTTATCAAGCAGAACATTAATTCAGCGACCAAGCTCTCGCACACTGTCAAACGAGTCCGGACTACTCCGCAGCTTGACAGTCCAGCTCGTTAGGAGCTCGACTAGAAATTCGGCCTCCGTCTTAGTCCCGACCAAATGGCGGCGTGCGTACCGCACATACATAACTACGCACTCAAAATACCATGGGCATAAACGGAGGCATAACTCGATTGTGGTCCATAATATGACTCGACCTTCCCCGGACAGACATACTTTACCTTTTCTTTTTTCCTTTTCTTTTGCACAGGCCCCTCACGACGGCCTGATCACCTATCCTTTCGAAGGATGGATATACCAATGTGGCAAGCAGCATAGACGTGTGACGAAATCTCTAGGTGGTCTTCTTGATGATCACTCTACCTGTTTTCAGGACCCGCACATGGCTCCCCCTCGGTCTTGGCATGTTAAATCGCCCTGTTGCTTAACGCACTATTTGTACAGACACGCGTCAACGTATTAATCAAATTATAATGAAAACACTTTGCGGCCCAACTTACGTGGCACTAGCCTACTACTTCATTTTATTTTGCTATTTTTATCGAGTGCACCCGTACACTTTGGTACGCTTTAATTTGCCAGGGGCTTCATTGCGCCCCATACTACGGCAATAAAGTCCGAACACTTTTACAGTATAGTTTGGCACCCCGAATTTAGCATTATATGCATCGGCTCAGAATCATGTCTTTGGTTAATAGTTGGTTTACCCGGCTCCTGTGCTTGCTACCTTATGTTCCGTCCTATCGGCTATGGTAGTAAAGGGAGAACTACTGCGATTGTGTTTCTGGTTTATCCGGATTGACACCTCAGTAGAGAAAGCTGAAAACTGGCTGTCATGATGCGGCAAGAGCTGGTCAGCTATTCGGAGGTTAAAATATTTTGCGATTTTTTCCGCATTATGCAATGGATCGGCCTCCACCCAATCAGGTGTCTATAGCACCCTAGTACGGATTAACAAATACTAACTAGGGGCTATGCCTACATTTCTATTGTCAAACTCCTATGGCTAAGTGAGGGTGATAAAGCCACATAGCCCGATTTCCTGGTTCGTTGCGCTAAACACCTCCTTCAAGGACCAAACTCTTGGATCATGAGTGTTTATGTTCCAAACCCGAACACCCCCGTACTACCTATGTGGGGGCTGAAGCCGACGACTGGCCAACTCTCAGATTTAATAAAACGGCTGCACAAGAGGCAAAATCTTAAACAATAAACAAGCATTATATTACATATCAGCTTTGTTTCATAATACAGGACGGAATAACATGAACGTCTTCATTCAAAAATAATGTCTTTTCCACACTGGCCCTTTACAATGCGGGATCCCCTCAGGACATCATCAAAATACCGCTCGGGCGTGCGGTGCTCCTTGCCCGTGGGTGGCCCCTTGACCGCGAGCTTGACAGCGTCCATCTTCGCCCACTGAACCTTGACACGGGCGAAGGCCATCCGCGCACCTTCCATGCAGACAGACCGCTTCATGGCATCAAGCCGAGGGCAGGCGTCGAACAGCCGCTTCACAAGCCCGAAGTAGTTGTTGGGTATGGCGTCAGCAGGCCATAGATGGATTACCAAATCCTTCATGGCTAGTTCGGCCACCCTATGCTGTTCGGTCAGCTATTTCAGCTGGTCGCTAAAGGGCATCGGATGCTCTGGCGCAAGGTATTGCGACCAGAATAGCTTCTCCGTTGAGCTCCTCTCTTCGGCTCGTAAGAACTCCGCAGCATCGGCAACACTGCGCGGCAGGTCCGCAAACGCCCCTGGAGAACTCCAAATCCGGGTCAGTAAGAGGTACCTGCTCTTCACATATTTTCTTTGCATAATAAAGGCCTTACGCGCCACGAATTTCCTGGCCTCCTGGATTTCCTGGAGGGCGCCTTGGGCCTCAACCCGGGCCTCTTGTGCGATTTGGCGGGCCTTGGCAAGTTCGAACTCTTGGTCCGCACTCTTACGCTCCAAGGACTCGCACTTCTTTACGGCGTCCTCGAGCTCCTACTGGACCTCCCCGGCCCTCGCCTCGTGTTTTTTGCGGGCGGCCTGTTCCTTCGCCTCTCCCTTCTAGGCCTTGGCCAACGCCTTCTTGAGGGTCTCCACCTCGGTCGCAGCTCCTATGAAATATCATGATAGCATGATCAACACAAACAATTCATATCTTTCTACATTGAAACAGGCCATTGCATACCTTGCTAGTCCTCTAGTTGTTTTTTCCTACGGCCAAGCTCTTCCTCGGCCTGCTCCAGACTCTTCTTTAGTTTGGAGACTTCGGCAAAATCGGAGGTCGCAGCCAGCATCGACGCCTACTTATTCACATAGACACGTATGGTTCGTCTCCTGCGAAAATTATTTGATCCTCTGTCCGGCTTCTCTTTTCGAGCACCGGACAATGTCTCAGGGGCTACTGTCTATACTATGACATTCTGTTTTGCATAATTACATCACATACCTCAAAGCCTGTTAGAAGGCTGGCGCAGGCTTCGGTCAGTCCACTCTTAGTGGACTGAACCCTCTCAACCACCGTACCCATGAGGATATAGTGTTCATCAACAATGGAAGCACTTTGCAGCGCTTCCAGTAGAGTATCCGGTGCCTCTGAATGGATAGAGGTCATCAGTGGAATAGGTGCACCTCCATCTTTCGAAGGAGGCTGCCGGCCTAATTCTGGAGCTGTATGGGCCTCAGGAATAGTATTCGGCTGGGGGCCGAATTGGATATGGCCCCCGTCGCCAGTCTCCGGGGGGATTTTCTCCCTCATGTGTCCGACGGCCGAGGTATCACCCTCTGGCACTACCCTGACGGCCTCCTGTACCTCTCCCTGGCTTGGGAAGGTTCTTCGGGACAATACCTCGGCGTCGTCCGTGGCCTTGGGAGTGGAGGCCGCCGGAAGTGACCCACTATCCATCACCTTTGGATCCAGCGAATTCCCCAAAGATGACGACCGCTGGGGGCGGGCGTGGGCCGGACTGCAGCGCGTGATTCGACATATTAAAACCATGAAGTAAAAAAGTGGGATATATGTGTGTATGAGTGCTTTTGAGTACTTACGATTTGGCCAGGGGCTTTTCCCTGGGGCGCCACTCGGAGCTGCTGTCAGTGTTCAACACGGAGTTATCCGCGAGGGAGACCTTCCCCTTCTTGGATGTCTTTGCCTCTAGATCTGTGAAGGCCGTCCTCTTCTTCATTCCCCCCCTCAGGGGAGAGTTGCTTTCTTCCTCCTCCTCACCGTCCTCAGTGGCGGGGGAGGAGTGGGTTTCGGCGTCTTCGGACGTCACGTCCGAAGTACCTTTATGGCGGAGGCCGCTTCTTCCCGCCGGGCCCTTCTTCTGGGCCTTCTTCTCCGGCGCCTGGTAGGGCACCAGAACCAGCATCTTCATCAGAAGTGGGATTGCTTGTTTTTCGGCAATGGAGCCAGACACTGGATTCGCTCCGCCTTCCTTGTCCATCCCTGGAAAGACACATGGGAAGCTTAGACATCTTCCTTGAATGTACAGGTGAAGGATACACCTTGAAATACGAAAAACTTATAGGACTGGCGGGATGGGTCAGGTTGTACCCACGGTCCTCGGTCGTCTTTGGCCATGTCTCATTGGCCTTAAAAAGCACCTTCCAGATGCCTTCGTGTGTAACACCGAAGAATTGTTGCAAGGTCTGGTGCTTGGCCGGATCGAACTCCCACAAATTGCAAGTCCGGCTTTGGCAAGGAAGGATCCGGCGAAAAAGCATCACCTGGATCACATTGACAAGCTTGATGTTCTTGTCCACCATGCTCTTGATGCGCGTCTGCAGCGCGGACACCTCGTCCAATGACACCCAGTCCAGGCCCTTTTCCAGCCAGGAGGTGAGCCGCATTGGGGCCTTGGACTTAAATTCGGGAGCCGCGACCCAGGTGGTGTCGTGGGGCTCTGTGACATAGAACCACTGCTTCTGCCACCCTTTGACGGTCTCCACAAAGGTGCCTTTGGGGCATGAGACGTTGGACATCTTACTCACCATAGCGCCTCCGCACTATACGTGTTGACCGCCCACCACCTTCGGCTTCACATTGAAGGTCTTCAGCCACAATCCGAAGTGGGTGGTATGTAGAGGAAGGCCTCGCACACGACAATGAACGCCGAGATGTTGAGGAAGTAGTTTGGGGCCAGATCATGGAAATATAGCCCGTAGTAGAACATGAGTCCACGGACGAATGGGTGGAGAGGAAATTCCAGCCCGCGGACGAAATTGGGGATGAGTACCACCCTCTCATGAGGCTCCGGGGTGGGGACGATCTGCCCCTTGGCCGGAAGCCGGTGGGCGATTTCTTGGGACAAGTATCCCACCTCCCGGAGCTTCGTGATGTCCTTCTCCGTGACGGAGGAGGCCATCCACTTGCCCTGCGCTGTAGATCCAGACATGGTCGGAGTGCTTTTTAGAGGCGGAAAGGATGGAAGCTTGGGCGCTGGAGCTCGAGAACGTATGGGCAGAGAGGAAGAAGGCGTGGGTGAAAGAATGGATCTTTATCCTCTTATAAAGGCAGCGAATGTCAAGCGCCACCCCAATCTCCTTAAAACTCGCCTATTCCCCAAGGGTCGTGTGGGCGGCGTGGTTGGATTACCCACACTCGTATTGATGAGAATCCCGCAATAAGGGGACACGATCTCTGCTTCGACAAGACGTGCTAATGAAAACCGCATCTCGAAACATGGAGCGGGAGGCTACAAACGGTTCGAAATAATGACCAGGCAGAGATGTGGCGTCTCGCTACAAAAGTTGTCAGTAGATGGGACCCGTGAAATATTATACTCTCTACGGTTGTGTGTGGTACTTGTTTTGCAGAGCCGAACACATTTTCTGTGTTCAGGGAGTACTTTGGAGTACTCGGAGGAGGAATCCGCCTTAAAATGCTGAAAACAATCTGCGCGCCGGACACATCATGATTGAAGCCTGGTTCAGGGGCTACTGAGGGAGTCCTGGATTAATTAAGGGGTCCTCGGGCGTCCGGCCTATGTGACGTGGGCCGGACTGATGGGCCACGCAGATACAAGATAGAAGACTTCCTCCCATGTTCGGATGGGACGCTCCTTTGCGTGGATGGCAAGCTTAGCATTCGGATATGAAGATTCCTTCCTCTCTAAACTGACTCTGTGCAACCCTAGGCCCCTCCGGTGTCTATATAAACCGGTGTCACTACGATCTCGTGGTAGATCAACTGTTGTAATCCTCATATTCATCAAGATCAATCAAGCAGGAAGTAGGGTATTACCTCCATCAAGAGGGCCCGAACCTGGGTACACATTGTGTCCCATGTCTCCTGTTACCATCGACCTTAAACGCACAGTTCGGGACCCCCTACCCGAGATCCGCCGGTTTTGACAGCGACACCCGTTGCTGGTTTCCGTCGCCGTCAACGGGATTTAACCCCACCGTTGCCGCCGTAGCGAACTCACTGTCGAACAAGGGTATGAGTTCGATCTTTTGTGCTAATTCCTTACTCCGATTCTTAGCACGGTGCAATGCCATGTTCTTTACCATGTATGAGATCAATCAATCTAGAGAAAAGTTCCTTTAGGTTAGGTTTGATTCGAAAATTTAGGGCTAGGTTTCCGCCGAACTCATCTCGGACCGACCGAGTTGTGGAAATCGGTCTCACCGATTTGGCTTAGGCCATTGCACTTGCACTCTTCAGTTTAACTGAAAGTTGCAAATCGGTGCGACCGAATTCAACTCTCAGTGAAACCCTAGCAATCTCGGAGCTACCGAACTGTGACTCGGTCTGACTGAGTTCACTAGTTTAGACTCCAAAAGTTGCTTGGGTGTCATCGAGTTTAACAAATCGGTAGCTCCGAAATGCTTTCTGTGGAGAACAATATCTAAGTTTTTGACTCATCTGTTTTGCAAAACTCTACACTTTGTGATGCCCATCCACTCTATCTCATCTATATCTATTCACAGGGTCTGCTCTCAGTTTGCTTGCCAGAATGTCTGACCAGAGTGATAGCCAGAACAAATCAGAAGAGCAAGTGCACATGAGTGAGGGCACTAGTCCCTCTAGCAGCTCTGATGATGGCAGCAGGAGCACTCCAAGCAATTGCCCAAGGCAGCCACCAGAACAAGAAAGAAGAGAACCTCAGACTCTGAAGATGAGGACTATGTGGCCACTGAGGGGGAAGTGAGGTCCAAAAGGAAAGTCCTGAAGAAGGAATATGGTGCTACTGCTGCAAAAAAGCCTGGTTTGCATAAGAAGGCACCTGACAAGAGGATTCCTATGTCAAAACCCAGAGCCTCCACCCAGGAAACCATGGAGTTCACACTTGAACCAAAGGAGGCTGGTGAAGGCAAGAAGAGGAAGGAGAGGGTCAAGAAGACCACTGCAGAGTCATTGGGAGATCCTCTATGATTAGGGATCCAACTAAAGAGGAAGAGGAAGAGGGTGCTGCACCAACACCCAAGTCCCATAAGCAGATGGGGGATGCAGTTATGTCATGGGCTGCTACTTCAAAGCCCAAGACTGCCCCCAAGGCTGCTGCTCAAGCTCAAAAGTCTTCAAAGCCCAAGAGGAGCACTAGGAACTTTCCAGCTGCAGAGAAGAACAAGGCCCCAGTGCCTGAGATGGAAGAAGAAGATGCTGAAGCCCAAGTGCTAAGGAAACTCAAACAAAAGATTCCAGATCACAATGACAACCATCTAGTGGCAGAAGATATGAAGATCAGGAAAGATGCCGGTCTCAGACTTTGGAGACAAAGTGACCCCTATGCTGTGAGAAGGAAGACTATTGTGGACTACATGTTCCACACCAAATAACAACAAGATTTCTATGAAACCATTCTACTTGACAAGAAGCCTATAGTCTGTGATATGAAGTGGGCTGACTGGGAGTACATTGATGAGAATGAAGATCATTTTCCGGGTGTACATGAGAGCTCCAGAGCATGTGGTGTTGACGAGTTTGTGGGTCATGTCGTGGATCTAGGACTGACTGTAGAATTGGGGTAGGTATGAGGAGGCAAGGTCCTAGCTATGGCAAAGTTGTACACACGAGTTTTACGAGTTCAGGCCCTTCGCGGAGGAAGTAACAGCCCTACGTCTCGGTGCCCTGAGGTGGTCGATTGGATTACGTATGTGTGTGTGTGTGTGTGTTTACAGAAGATGCGAACCCCTGTCTCAGTGGAGGGGGGTGGCTTATATAGAGTGCGCCAGGACCCCAGCCAGCCCACGTTACAAGGAGTTTAAGGTACATAAAGAGATGGCGTTACTGGTAACGCTAGCCTTAAATGCCTTAATGGCCTTAAAGATTACAGAGTGTATGCTTGCCCGTTGCTGTTCTCGACGACTCTTGGTCTTCAAACAGGTCAAATGGATTCTTGTATGGTCGAATGATCGTGTGGTCGAGTGACCCAAAGAAGGAGGAGTCTCCGAGTGACTGGTAGGTCGAGTGGATTGCACTCGACACCTTTTTTGGGCCCTCCCCGTTGTCTCTTGAGCTTCTTTGCTTCTAAGACAGTGACCTTGGGTAGGACATATAGGTCAGGCCTATTACCCTACCCCAGGTCTATGTCCTCATCATTAGCCCCCGAATGGATTGAGGTCCGAGTGAAAAGAAGGTTGAAGTTGATCTTGTCTTGACTCTTGTGTTTACCAACTATTCATTTCTGAACAGAGGTTAGCGTTGGAATTTCGGCTTTGTTTCAGTCGCCTTGATCGATTCAGAAATTGCCGATTGGTTTTATAACGTCACCTGTTGAGTGTCATCTTTGATGGGAAATCTTTGGCGTGACTGGTTGCTGCGGATCCCAGATTTCGCAGGATTCGAAATTTCGGGGGAAGCACGCCGGATGGAGCGCGCCGTGGTAAGCGGAGTGGATAAACAGGAACATTTCGATTTCCGCGCCACCTTTTTCGCCACGTATCTCACGTGCGACTGTTAAGGGATTTGATAGGATTACCCAGGCCCGAGCGTCAGCCACTCGGAAGTGGGCCTTTAAAAGCAGCGAGGCCGAGGCGCCTACACTGTGCGCGTCCATTCTCCTTCTTCTTCCTCTTGCTCCACCACCGCATCCGGCTTCTCCACTCTCGACGCCGCCTCTCCACCAACATGGGAAAGGAAAAGACGGCGGCGCTGGAACGCGTGAAGAAGGTGACGGGGGCGGCGAAGGGCAAGAAGATGAACCGGGGATCTTCATCGTGCTCGGGCCTGCCGCCAGGTTGGATCCAGGGTGATTGGATCCGATCTTCGATTTGGCAAGAGGATTTGGATGAGCTGGCCAAGTCAGGGCTGATTGTCCACAAGGCTGCCC
>NC_041386.1:436952032-436983300 GCF_002162155.2 Triticum dicoccoides
GCCGCAGCCGCGGCCGGGTGAGTGTGTTTTGCTTGCTACTCATGTCGACCGTGGTTTCTCGCTTCCTCCGCATCCTTTTTTCCGGGGTTTCTTGAATTTCTTCGAGGCCCAACTACATCATTTCACTCCCAACACCATCACGTATCTTGCTGCATTCGTGTCCATGTGCGAGAATTTCTTGGGGTGTCGACCACACTGGGGTCTTTTCAACCACATTTTCACCATCCGATCCCATACAGTGACGAAAGCAAACTCGAATGACGAGAAAACCCATGTTATCCAGATGTGTGGGGGTTTGGGTATCCAGAAGAGGAAAAGGAGTTCCTTTCCTCCGATGACCCTTCCTGAGTCGATCAGAGGCTGGCAGTCAACCTGGTTCTAGTGCTAGGATATCGCAACTCCAGGCCAGTCGACTAGACTTCCTCCTTTTTCTTTCGACCGTGTTCAGACTCCTTCCTCGTTGAAAGTGACAACCGCGGAGAAGGCGGAGACAGGCATGCTGGTCGAGAGGGTGGTCCAGCTGATCAACGAAGGCGTCACCGCCATGGATTTGTTGGAGGTGTTCCTCAGTCGGCGCATCCAACCGCTCTAGGCCCGTGACCATTCCATGTGGATGTACTTTGGCGCTGGCAACACTGCTCGGGTTCATCCAGAGGAGGTGTCGGCCGAAACAGTGGATCACTGGCTGACGAGCATCACCGGGAACAAGGACAACCCCAGGGGCGCCAGGAGAGTCGACCCTTTCAGCAACAGCAACCAGCCAGACAAGGTTTGGCCGATATGACCGATTGCATTTGAATGCGTTTTCTGACTATTTGTTAATCCGACTGATTTCCACTTGACTTCTTGTCTTGTATATTTACACCAAGATTTACTCAATGCCCAATGGTGAACAAGCTCTGGAGCAGGACCATGAGGGCCAGGACAGCGCGTAGGAGAGCGGTGAATGGGAGTCACCAGACGACGATGATGAAGATGAGAGCGACGAGTCAAATGACGAGGAAGTAGTCGACTCACCGCCTCGTCCGAAACGTCGATCCAAGAAACGCCATGATCCCGTGGGCAGGCGCTGCAAGACTGTGCCCTCGAGCATTCCATCTCAAAAGCGCGCTCGGTCTCCGACTCCAGACCTGGCTGAGAAAGTTATCAAGCAGCCCAAGATCAATCCCTCGAAGGCCCAGAAGACCTTGCCTAAGATCAAGATGGATGTTCCTGTTGCTTCTGGGTAAACGTTCTTCCCATGTTTCTTTGCTTCGACTGATTCTCCTGTCCTGACCGAGTGGATGACGAACTTTTCCAGCCCGGCCTCCTCCGTTATTGACATGGATATTGACATGGTCCCAGATGACGAGGAAATCAACGACGCAGCTACCTCCAAAGCTAGTAAGTCTTCCTAATTCGAATTTATTCAGTCGACTGGACTGCTCGTCAGTCGTCTCTCTGATTTTTCTTGTTTGTTGTAGCTCCACGAGATGTTGTTGTGCTTCCGGACGATGAAGAAGATGAAGTGCCTCTGAGGGAAAGGAGGAGGAGAGACCACGGACTGAGCAGGAAAGCGTCTGAGGTTCAGGTTCCTCAGTCGACACTGATGCCTGGGACGGCGGTCGAGTGATCCGTAGACCTGGCTCGCACCAACGTCCCTTTCGCTATCCCGCTATCAACTGACTGTCCATCAGGATCAACTGCTTAGACCCCTGCTGCTCCAGTACAACTCCACGCATCAGACCCAGCGGGTGCTTCGACTACTCTGCCATCATCTCTTTTCACTATGTACCAAACTCCAGACGACCCACCGAGTGTTGCCAAGGAAGCTCTTCTTCAGTTGAATCTTGTGATGGGACAGATGAAAGTGGTGCACGAGGACAGTCAGGTGGCCTTTAATGCCAGCGCTGCTCCGCAGACCAATGTCCAGGTTAGTTGGTTCCCGACTGATCTTACTTCTCATCCACCCACTGGGGTTTGTCTGGCCTAAAGTCGTATAGGTCTTCCACTTCAGTCGACTTGGATTTTTGAACTAATGCGGGCACGCTGAGTGCACCCACTGGGTGTAGTCCCCGAGACCATAGTTGACTACGGGCAGACGACTATGGTCTGAGAATCTGAATCTTCTCATTCTGTCTCGGGCGGGTCATGCCGAGTGACAATTTGAACCAATGGGGACACGCTAAGTGCACCCACTAGGCGTAGTCCCCGAGACCGTGGTGGACTGCGGGCAGTCGACTATGGTCTGAGAACAACTGTCTTTGTTTTTTTTGACTCGAGCTGGGCAGACCATGCCGAGTGTTGAATCCAACCAGTGGGGGCACGCTAAGTGCACCCACTGGGTGTAGTCCCTGAGACTGCCATTGAACGTTTGATTCAGTGGTAGTCTTAGAGTAACTTTCACTGTGATGCTTTTTTGTTTCTGTTGACTGATATGTCTTATATATTGACTGCAGAAATCTTGTAATCTTGGGGCTCAACTTTCTACACTGAACAAGCATCAAATCAGCCTCCACCTTGATCTGGAATTGGCCAATAAGAATCTCAAGACTACTCATGATGAGGTAGCTGCCATGGGAGGTAACCAATCGACAACTGTCCATCTTATGACTGGCACTTTTCCTTTGCATTTTTTTGAACCGAGTGATTTCACTCGAGCAGATGTACGTAGTGAAAACCGTCAACTCCAAGCTCGTCTGAAGAATGTTATTTCTTTAGATAAAATGAAGCAGGCTCTGGAGAAGAAGGATCTGGATCTTGCTGCCGCGCAGAAGGAGGCGTGAGAGAAAACAGCACTTGCTGACAAGAAGCTTGCTTCAGTCGGCAAGTTATAAGAAGAGAACTCCAAACTGAAGACTGTTGTCTCTGACGCCAATCGGGAGGTCGAGCGACTAAAGAAAGACAAGGACAAGCTGTCTGACGAGATTGGGAGCCTCAAAGCCAAGAAGGGCGAGTTGGAGTCTTATCTGGGCCAGATTGCTGCTCAACTGGTCTTAAAACTTGAAGGTACTGATGTTCGACTGACTTGTTATGGTCAATTGACAGGTCTTATTATATTGTCGACTCACCATTCATCCGACTGTGCAGAGCTTTGCCAGGACTTTGAAGCGGAAACTGGGCGGGTCGAGACGGGTCTCGACCCCATAAATTTCCTAGTCAAAGATGACGTCACAATGAATGTGCTGCGGTTGGAATCTCGCATGGACAACGCAGTTGCTTATCTTGCCCGCCTAAAGGCGGCAATGACTCGGGTTGATGCTGAACTCTAGCCTCAAGAAGAACTGTCTGAAGACCTCGAGTCTCTGATGGCCCAACTGAATCAAATACCTGAGCGAGTGCAAGAATGGAAGAAGTCATCTGCTCGCTGTGGCACTGATGTCACCCTGTCCCTGGTCCGAGTGCACTGCAAGGATGTCAAAGAGGACAACCTGGCGGAGCTCAAGGTTTCTAACACAAAAGGCACACTTTCCAGTCTTTCATGGTGACTTTCCTTGATGCCACCACTCGCATTGCACACAACATAGACCTTGACAGTTTCTGCGATCCAGCCAGCCCTCCTCCTGACGAATGACCAAAAACATTATGCTTCACCTTTATTTGCCTCGGAATGCTGAGTGATTGTGTAATCGTTAAACTTCTTCGGGCTTGATGCTCGAGTACTTTGCATCCGTGGCTCGGAACTTTGGAATGTATCTGAACTTGGTTGATCTCGAAATATGCTTGAGTTTGCCTTCGAGTGGAACTTGTTCATCACTCGGAATAATCTTTGTATCTATGACGCAGTTCCGAGAAAAGGTTGCAGTCGATCTGCACCTCGTCGTCCTTGCGGATAGGGATGGAGCGCACGTTGTACTTGTGGCGCAGCTCTGAGGAGAGAATTGCAGTCGACCTGCACCTCATCGTCCTTGCGGATAGGGATGGAGCGCACGTTGTACTTGTGGCGCAGCTCTGAGGAGAGGATTGCAGTCGACCAGCACTTCGTCATCCTTGCGGATAGGGACGGAGTGCACATTGTACTTGTGGCGCAGCTCCAAAGAGAGGGTTGCAGTCAACCCGCACCTTGTCGTCCTTGCAGATAGGGATGGAGCGCTGCTACCTCTTGAGCACTGCATTGGTTTTCCCCGAAGAGGAAGGGATGATGCAGCAAAGTAGCGTAAGTATTTCCCTCAGTTTTTGAGAACCAAGGTATCAATCCAGTAGGAGGCTACGCGTGATTCCCTCGTACCTGCACAAAACAAATCAATCCTCGCAACCAACACGAATAGGGGTTGTCAATCCCTACACGGCCACTTACGAGAGTGAGATCTGATAGATATGATAAGATAATATTTTTTGGTATTTTTGTGATAAAGATGCAAAGTAAAATAAAGGCAAAGTAAAAAGCAAAGGAAATAACTAAGTAGTAGGAGATTGATATGATAAAGATAGACCCGGGGGCCATAGGTTTCACTAGTGGCTTCTCTCGAGCGCATAAGTATTCTATGGTGGGTGAACAAATTACTGTTGAGCAATCGACGGAATTAAGCATAGTTATGAGAATATCTAGGTATGATCATGTATATAGGCATCACGTCCGAGACAAGTAGACCGACTCCTGCATGCATCTACTACTATTACTCCACTCATCGACCGCTATCCAGCATGCGTCTAGAGTATTAAGTTAAAAACAGAGTAACGCCTTAAGCAAGATGACATGATGTAGAAGGATAAACTCATGCAATATGATGAAAACCCCATCTTGTTATCCTCGATGGCAACAATACAATACGTGCCTTGCTGCCCCTACTGTCACTGGGAAAGGACACCGCAAGATTGAACCCAAAGCTAAGTGTTGGGGAACGTAGCAATAATTCAAAATTTTCCTACGTGTCACCAAGATCAATCTAGGAGATACTAGCAACGAGAGAGAGGGAGTGCATCTTCATACCCTTGAAGATCTCTAAGCGGAAGCGTTCAAGAGAACGGGGTTGATGGAGTCGTACTCGTCGTGATCCAAATCACCGATGATCCTAGCGCCGAACGGACGACACCTCCGCGTTCAACAAACGTACGGAACGGAGACGTCTCCCGCGCCTTGATCTGGCAAGGAGGAGGGAGAGGTTGAGGAAGAGAGTCCAACAGCAGCACGACGGCGTGGTGGTGATGGAGTTGCCGTTCTCCGGCAGGGCTTCGCCAAGCTCACACGGAGGAGGAGATGTATTGGAGGGGAGGGGCTGTGCCAGGTGCAAGGGTATGGCCGCCCTCCCACCCCACCACTATTTATAGGTGGGGAGAGAGGGGGCCGGCCCCCTTAGATCCCATCTAGGGTTGGGGGCGGCGGCCAAGGGGGGGGAGGAGTGCCTCCCAAGTCAAGTGGAGGCCCTCCCCCTTAGGGTTTCCCCTCTCCCATGCGCATGTGCCTTGGGGGGGGGCTGGTGCCCCTGGTCCATTAAGGCTAGGGAGCCCCCCTACAGCCCATGCTGCTGTATTGGACGTGGTGAAACATCTTCCGGACCTCCGGACCCCTCCGGAATCCTTCGGAACCTTCCGGAAACTTCCCGGTACAATACCGGAAAAACCGAACTTTTCGTGGAACCCAAACAATAACTTTGCATATATAAATCTTTACCTCCGGACCATTCCGGAACTCCTCGTGACGTCCGGGATCTCATCCGGGACTCCGAACAACATTCGGTAATCACATACAAGTCTTCCTAATAACCCTAGCGTCATCGAACCTTAAGTGTGTAGACCCTACGGGTTCGGGAACCATGCAGACATGACCGAGACATCTCTCTGGTCAATAACCAACAACGGGATATGGATACCCATGTTGGCGCCCACATGTTCCATGATGATCTCATCGGATGAACCACGATGTCAAGGATTCAGTCAATCCCGTATACAATTCCCTTTGTCTATCGGTACGATACTTGCCCGAGATTCGATCGTCGGTTTCCCGATACCTCGTTCAATCTCGTTACTGGCAAGTCTCTTTACTCGTTCCATAACACATCATCCCGTGATCAACTCCTTGGTCACATTGTGCACATTATGATGATGTCCTATCGAGTGGGCCCAGAGATACCTCTCCGTTACACGAAGTGACAAATCCCAGTCTCGATTCGTGCCAACCGAA
The DNA here is from genome assembly GCF_002162155.2 of Triticum dicoccoides. Classification (NCBI taxonomy): domain Eukaryota; kingdom Viridiplantae; phylum Streptophyta; class Magnoliopsida; order Poales; family Poaceae; genus Triticum; species Triticum dicoccoides. Next base: position 436,958,133 of record NC_041386.1, read on the forward strand.
CAGACACTTTCGTAGATACCCGCAGTGCACCTTTATAGCCACCCAGTTACGTTGTGACGTTTGGTACACCCAAAGCATTCCTACGGTATCCGGGAGTTGCACAATCTTATGGTCTAAGGAAATGATACTTGACATTAGAAAAGCTTTAGCATACGAACTACACGATCTTGAGATAGGCCTAGGATTGGGTCTTGTCCATCACATCATTCTCCTAATGATGTGATCCCGTCATCAACGACATCCAATGTCCATGGTCAGGAAACCGTAACCATCTATCAATCAACGAGCTAGTCAACTAGAGGCTTACTAGGGACATGGTGTTGTCTATGTATCCACACATGTATCGGAGTTTCCTATCAATACAATTCTAGCATGGATAATAAACGATTATCATGAACAAGGAAATATAATAATAACTAATTTATTATTGCCTCTAGGGCATATTTCCAACAGTCTCCCACTTGCACTAGAGTCAATAATCCAGTTCACATCGCTATGTGATTAACACTCAAGGTCACATCCCCATGTGACTAACACCCAAAGAGTTTACTAGAGTCAATAATCTAGTTCACATTACCATGTGATTAACACTCAATGAGTTCTGGGTTTGATCATGTTATGCTTGTGAGAGATCTTATAGTCAACGGGTCTGAACCTTTCATATCCGTGTGTGCTTTACAAATCTCTATGTCATCTTGTATATGCAGCTACCATGCTCTATTTGGAGCTATTCCAAATAACTGTTCTACTATACGAATCCGGTTTACTACTCAGAATCATCCAGATTAGTGTCAAAGATTGCATCGGCGTAACCCTTTACGACGAACTCTTTTACACCTCCATAATCGAGAAAATTCCTTAGTCCACTAGTTACTAAGGATAACCTTGACTTTGTCCCGTGATCCATTCCTAGATCACACTTGTACCCCTTGACTGACTCATGGCTTGGCACACTTCAGGTGCGGTACACAACACAGCATACTTTAGAGCCTACGTCTAAAGCATAGGGGACGACCTTTGTCCTTTCTCTCTATTCTGCCGTGGTCAGGTCTTGAGTTTTACTCAATACTCATACCTTGTAACACAGCCAAGAACTCCTTCTTTGCCGATCTATTTTTGAACTCCTTCAAAATTCTGTCATGGTATGTGTTCGTTTGAAAGTACTATTAAGCGATTTTGATCTATCCTTATAGATCTTGATGCTCAATGTTCAAGTAGCTTAATCCAGGTTTTCCATTGAAAAACACTTTTCAAATAACCCTATATGCTTTCCAGAAACTCTACATCATTTCTGATCAACAATAGTCAACAACATATACTCATCAGAAATTCTATAGTGCTACCACTTACTTCTTTGGAAATACAAGTTTCTCATAAACTTTGTATAAACCCAAAATCTTTGATCATCTCATCAAAGCGTACATTCCAACTCCGAGATGCTTACTCCAGTCCTTAGAAGGATTGCTGGAGCTTCGCATACTTGTTAGCATCTTTTAGTATTGTCAAAAAAACTTCTGGTTTTATCACATACAACCTTTCCTCAAGAAAAACATCGAGGAAACAATGTTTTTGACATCCTATCTGCAAGATTTCATAAATAATGCAGTAACTGCTGACATAATTCCAACAGACTCTTAGCATCGCTACGAGTGAGAAAGTCTCATCGTAGTCAACTCCTTTAACTTGTCGGGAAACATCTTAACGACAAGTCGAGCTTTCTTAATGGTGACACTTACCATCATTGTCCGTCTTCCTTTTAAAATCCATCTGCACCCAACAGCCTTGCGACCATCAAGTAGTTTTTTCAAAGTCCATACTTTGTTTTACATATGGATCATTTCTCGGATTTTATGGCCTCGAGCCATTCATCGGAATCCGGGCCCACCATCGCTTCTCCATAGCTCGTAGGTTCATTGTTGTCCAGCAACATGACTTCCAAGACAGGATTACGTACCACTCTGAAGTAGTACACATCCTTGTCGACCTATGAGGTTTGGTAGTGACTTGATCCGGAGTTTCATGATCACTATCATAAGCTTCACTTCAATTGGTGTAGGTGCCACAGGAACAACTTCCTGTGCCCTTCTACACACTAGTTGAAGTGACGATTCAATAACCTCATCAAGTCTTCACCATCCTCCCACTCAATTCTTTCGAGAGAAACTTTTCCTCGAGAAAGGACCCGTTTCTAGAAACAATAGCTTTGGCTTCCGGATCTGAAATAGGAGGTACACCCAACTATTTTTGGGTATTCTATGAAGATGCATTTATCCGCTTTGGGTTCGAGCTTATCAGCCTAAAACTTTTTCACATAAGCGTCGCAGCCCCAAACTTTTAAGAAACGACAGCTTAGGTTTTTCTAAACCATAGTTCATACAGTGTCGTCTCAACGGAATTGTGTGGTGCCCTATTTAAAGTGAATGTGGTTGTCTCTAATGCCTAACCCATAAATGATAGTGGTAATTCGATAAGAGACATCATGGTATGCACCATATCCAATAGGGTGCAGTTACGATGTTCGGACACACCATCACACTATGGTGTTCCAGGCGGTATTAGTTGTGAAACAATTTCCACAATCTCTTAATTATGTGCCAAACTCGTAACTCGGATATTCATCTCTATGATCATATCATAGACATTTCATCATCTTGTCACGACGATATTCAACTTCACTCTGAAATTACTTGAACCTTTCAATAATCCAGACTTGTGTTTCATCAAGTAAATATACTTAGCATCTACTCAAATCATCTGTGAAGTAAGAACATAACGATATCCACTATGTGCCTTAGCACTCATTGGACTGCACACATCAAAATGTATTACTTCCAACAAGTTACTTTCTTTTTCCATCTTACTGAAAACGAGGCCTTTCAGTCATCTTGCCCATGTGGTATGATTTGCATGTCTCAAGTGATTCAAAATCAAGTGAGTCCAAACGATCCATCTGTATGGAGTTTCTTCATGCATATCTACCAATAGACATGGTTCGCATGTCTCAATATTTTCAAAAACGAGTGACTCCAAAGATCCATCAACGTGGAGCTTCTTCATGCGTTTTACACCAACATGACTCAAATGGAAGTGCCACAAGTATGTGGTACTATCATTACTATCTTATATCTTTTGGCATGAACATGTGTATCACTATGATCGAGATTCAATAAACCATTTATTTTAGGTGCAAGACCATTGAAAGTATTATTCAAGTAAACAGAGTAACCATTATTCTCCTTAAATGAATAACCGTATGGCGATAAACATAATCCAATCATGTCTATGCTCATCGCAAACACCAAATAACAATTATTTAGGTTTAACACCAATCTCGATGGTAGAGGGAGCGTGCGATGTTTGATCACATCAACCTTGGAAACACTTCCAACATATCGTCATCTCACCTTTAGCTAGTCTCCATTTTATTCCGTAGCCTTTTAATTCGAGTTACTAACACTTAGCAACTGAACCGGTATTTTAATACCCTGGTGCTACTAGGAGTACTAGTAAAGTACACATTAATATAACGTATATCCAAAATACTTCTGTCGACCTTGCCAGCCTTCTCATCTACCAAGTATCTAGGGTAGTTCTGCTTCAGTGACCGTTCCCCTTATTACAGAAGCACTTAGTCTCGGGTTTGGTTCAACCTTGGGTTTCTTCACTAGAGCAGCAACTGATTTGCCGTCTCATGAAGTATCCCTTCTTTTCCTTGCCCTTCTTGAAACTAGTGGTTTAACCATCAACAATTGATGCTCCTACTTGATTTCTACTTTCGCGGTGTCAAACATCGCGAGTTGCTCAAGGATCATCATGTCTATCCCTGATATGTTATAGTTCATCACTAAGCTCTAATAGCTTGGTGGCAGTGACTATGGAGAACTATCACTATCTCATCTGGAAGATTAACTCCCACTCGATTCAAGCGATTGTAGTACTCATACAATCTGAGCACATGCTCAACGATTGAGCTTTTCTCCCTTAGTTTGCAGGCTTAAGAAACTTGTCAGAGGTCTCATACCTCTTGACGTGGGCACTAGTCTGAAATTCCAATTTCAGTCTTTGGAACATCTCATATGTTCTGTGACGTTTCAAAAACGACTTTGGTGCCACAATTGTAAACCGTTAGTATTACGTACTGAACTATCACGTAGTCATCAAAACGTGTATGTCAGATGTTTTCTAACATCTACAAACGACGCTCGAGGTTCAACGCACTGAGCGGTGCATTAAGGACATAGCCCTTCTGTGCAGCAATGAGGACAATCCTCAGTTCACGGACCCAGTACGCATAATTGCTACTGTCAACTCTCAACTAAATTTGCTCTAGGAACATATCTAAAACAGTACAACCAAAGCATGAGCTATGACATAATTTGCAAAGACCTTTTGACTATGTTCATGATAATTAAGTTCATATAATCAAATTATTCAATGAACTCCCACTTAGATAGACATCCCTCTAGTCATCTAAGTGATACATGATCCGAGTCAAATAGGCCGTGTCCGATCATCACGTGAAACGGACTAGTCATCATCGGTGAACATCTTCATGTTGATCGTATCCACTATACGACCCACGTTCGACCTTTCGGTCTTCCGTGTTCCGAGGCCATGTCTGTACATGCTAGGCTCGTCAAGTTAACCTAAGTGTATTGCGTGTGTAAATCTGGATTACACCCGTTGCATGCGAACGTTAGAACCTATCACACCCGATAATGACGTGGTGCTTCGGAACAACGGAGCCTAGCAACGGTGCACAGTTAGGGGGAACACCTTCTTGAAATTATTGTTAGGGATCATCTTATTTATGCTACCATCGTTCTAAGCAAATAAGATGTAAACATGACAAACATCACATGCAAATCATAAAGTGACATGATATGGCCAATATCATCTTGCGCCTTTAATCTCCATCTTCGAGGCGCGGCATGAACACCATCGTCACCGGCATGACACCATGATCTCCATCATCATGATCTCCATCATCGTGTCTTCATGAAGTTGCCTCGCCAACTATTACTTCTACTACTATGGATAACGGTTAGCAATAAAGTAAAGTAATTACATGGCATTTTCATTGACATGCAGGTCATAAATAAATTAAGACAACTCCTATGGCTCCTGCCGGTTGTCATACTCATCGACATGCAAGTCATGATTCCTATTATAAGAACATGATCAATCTCATACATCACATATATCATTCATCACATCCTTTTGGCCATATCACATCACATAGCATACCCTGCAAAAACAAGTTAGACGTCCTCTAATTGTTGTTGCATGTTTTACGTGGCTGCTATGGGTTTCTAGCAAGAACATTTCTTACCTACGCAAAACCACAACGGTGATATGCCAATTTCTATTTACCCTTCATAAGGACCCTTTTCATCGAATCCGATCCAACTAAAGTGGGAGAGACAGACACCCGCTAGCCACCTTATGCAACTAGTGCATGTCAGTCGGTGGAACCTATCTCACGTAAGAGTACGTGTAAGGTCGGTCCGGGCCGCTTCATCCCACAATGCCACCGAATCAAGATAAGACTAGTAACGGCAAGCAAATTGAACAAATCATCGCCCACAACTACTTTGTGTTCTAATCGTGCATAGAATCTACGCATAGACCTAGCTCATGATGCCACTGTTGGGGAACGTAGAAATAATTCAAAATTTTCCTACGTGTCACCAAGATCAATCTAGGAGATACTAGCAACGAGAGAGAGGGAGTGCATCTTCATACCCTTGAAGATCTCTAAGCGGAAGTGTTCAAGAGAACGGGGTTGATGGAGTCGTACTCGTCGTGATCCAAATCACCGATGATCCTAGCGCCGAACGGATGGCACCTCCGCGTTCAACACACGTACGGAATGGAGACGTCTCCCACGCCTTGATCCAGCAAGGAGGAGGGAGAGGTTGAGGAAGAGAGTCCAACAGCAGCACGACGGCGTGGTGGTGATGGAGTGGCAGTTCTCCGGCAGGGCTTCGCCAAGCTCACGCGGAGGAGGAGAGGTATTGGAGGTAAGGGGCTGCGCCAGGTGCAAGGGTATGGCCGCCCTCCCACCCCTCCACTATTTATAGGTGGGAAGAGAGGGGGTCGGCCCCCTTAGATCCCATATAGGGTTGGGGGCGGCGGCCAAGGGGGGGAGGAGTGCCTCCCAAGTCAAGTGAAGGCCCTCCCTGTTAGGGTTTCCCTTCTCCCATGCTCATGGGCCTTGGGGGGTGGGGGCTGGTGCCCCTGGCCCATTAAGTCTAGGGAGCCCCCCTACAGCCCATGCTGCTGTATTGGACGTGGTGGAACATTTTCCGGACCTCTGGAATCCTCCGAAACCTTCCGGAAGCTTCCCAGTACAATACCGGAAAAATCGAACTTTTTCTGGAACCCGAACAATAACTTTCCATATATAAATCTTTACCTCCGGACCATTCCGGAACTCCTCGTGATGTCCAGGATCTCATCTGGGACTTTGAACAACATTCGGTAATCACATACAAGTCTTCCTAATAACCCTAGCGTCATCGAACCTTAAGTGTGTAGACCCTACGGGTTCAGGAACCATGCAGACATGACCGAGACATCTCTCTGGTCAATAACCAATAGCGGGATCTGGATACCCATGTTGGCTCCCACATGTTCCACAATGATCTCATCGGATGAACCACGATGTCAAGGATTCAGTCAATCCCGTATACAATTCCCTTTGTCTATCGGTATGATACTTGCCCGAGATTCGATCGTCGGTATCCTGATACCTCGTTCAATATCATTACCGGCAAGTCTCTTTACTCATTCCGTAACACATCATCCCATGATCAAGTCCTTGGTCACATTGTGCACATTATGATGATGTCCTACCGAGTGGGCCCAGAGATACCACTCCGTTACACAGAGTGACAAATCCGAGTCTCGATTCGTGCCAACCCAACAAACACTTTCGGAGATACCCGCAGTGCACCTTTATAGCCACCCAGTTACGTTGTGACATTTGGTACACCCAAAGAGTTCCTACGGTATCCGAGAGTTTCACAATCTCATGGTCTAAGGAAATGATACTTGACATTAGAAAAGCTTTAGCATACGAACTACACGATCTTGTGCTAGGCTTAGGATTGGGTCTTGTCCATCACATCATTCTCCTAATGATGTGATCCCATCATCAACAAAATCCAATGTCCATGGTCAGGAAACCGTAACCATCTATCAATCAACGAGCTAGTCAACTAGAGGCTTACTAGGGACATGGTGTTGTCTATGTATCCACACATGTATCTGAGTTTCCTATCAATACAATTCTAGCATTGATAATAAACGATTATCATGAACAAGGAAATATAATAATAACTAATTTATTATTGCCTCTAGGGCATATTTCCAACACTAAGCACTTCTCCTATTCCAAGAAAGATCAATCTAGTAGTCCAAACCAAACTGATAATTCGAAGAGACTTGCAAAGATAACCAATCATACATAAAAGAATTCAGAGAAGATTCAAATATTGTTGATAGATAGACTTGATCATAAACCCACAATTCATCGGTCTCAACAAACACACCACAAAAAGAAGATTACATCGAATAGTTCTCCACAAGAGAGGGGGAGAACATTGTATTGAGATCCAAAAAGAGAGAAGAAGCCATCTAGCTAATAACTATGGACCCGTAGGTCTGAGGTAAACTACTCACACTTCATCGGAGGGGCTATGGTATTGATGTACAAGCCCTCCGTGATCGATGCCCCCTCTGGTGGAGCTCTGGAACAGGCCCCAAGATGGGATCTCGTGGATACAGAAAGTTGCGATGGTGGAATTAGGTTTTTGGCTACGTATCTGATCGTTTTTTTCCCGGTGGAATTAGGTTTTTGGCTCCGTATCTGATCATTTGGGGGTACTAGAATGCTCTCATCATGCACAACCCCGATGACAAGCCAAGAAATTGTTTCATACTTTAGTAATCTCAAACCTATATACTTTCACGCAATATATGAGCGCGGGCCATGGACATAGCACTATGGGTGGAATAGAATATAACGAGGGGGGTTACATGGAGAAGACAAAAAGGAGAAAGTCTCACATCAACGAGGCTAATCAATGGGCTATGGAGATGCCCACCGATTGATGTTGTTGCAAGGAGTAGGGATTGCCATGCAACGGATGCACTAGAGCTATAAATGTATGAAAGCTCAACAAAAGAAACTAAGTGGGTGTGCATCCAACTTACTTGCTCATGAAGACCTAGGGCACTTGAGGAGGCCCATTTTTGGAATATACAAGCCAAGTTCTATAATGAAAATTCCCACTAGTATATGAAAGTGCAAAACAAGAGACTCTCTATCATGAAGATTATGGTGCTACTTTGAAGCACAAGTGTGGCAAAGGATAGTAACATTGTCCCTTCTCTCTTTTTCTCTCATTTTTTTGGGCCTTCTCTTTTTTATGGCGTTTCTCTTTTTTATGGTATTTCTCTTTTTTTATGGCCTTTCTCTTTTTTTTATAATTCCTCACTTGGGACAATGCTCTAGAAAATGATGATCATCACACTTGTATTTATTTACAACTCAATGATTACAACTCGATACTAGAACAAAAGATGACTCTATATGAATGCCTCCGGCGGTGTATCGGGATATGCAATGGACCAAGAGTGACATGTATGAAAGAATTATGAACGGTGGCTTTGCCACAAATACTATGTCAACTACATGATCATGCTAAGCAATATGACAATAATGAATGTTTCATGATAAACGGAACGGTGGAAAGTTGCATGGCAATATATCTCGGAATGGCTATGGAAATGCCATAATAGGTAGGTATGGTGGCTGTTTTGAGGAAGACATAAGGAGGTATATGTGTGAAAGAGCATATCATATCACGGGGTTTGGATGCATCGGCGAAGGTTGCGCCAACTCTCAATGTGAGAAAGGGCAATGCCCGGTACCGAAGAGGCTAGCAAGGATGGAAGGGTGAGAGTGCGTATAATCTATGGACTCAACATTAGTCATAAAGAACTCACATACTTATTGCAAAAATCTACAAGTCATCAAAAACCTCGGCACTACGCGCATGCTCCTAGGGGGATAGATTGGTAGGAAAAGACCATCTCTCATCACCGACCGCCACTCATAAGGAGGACAATCAAATAACACCTCATGTTTCAAATTTGTTACATAACGTTTACCATACGTGCATGCTACGGGACTTGCAAACTTAAACACAAGCATCTCTCAATTTCACAACTACTCAACTAGCACGACTTTGATATTATTACCTCCATATCTCAAAACAATCATCAAGCATCAAACTTTTCTTAGTGTTCAAAACACTCATAAGAAATTTTTACTAATCTTGAATACCTAGCATATTAGGATTTTAAGAAAATTACCATGCTATTTAAGACTCTCAAAATAATCTAAGTTAATCATGAGAGATCAATAGTTTCTATAAAACAAATCCACCACCGCGCTCTAAAAGATATAAGTGAAGTACTAGAGCAAAACTATATAACTCAAAAGATATAAGCGAAGCACATAGAGTATTCTAGCAAATTCCAAATCATGTATGGCTCTCTCAAAAGGTGTGTACAGCAAGGATGATTGTGTTAAACTAAAAAGTAAAGACTCAAATCATACAAGACGCTCCAAGCAAAACACATATCATGTAGCGAATAAAAATATAGCTCCAAGTAAAGTTACCGATAGAAGTAGACGAAAGAGGGGATGCCTTCTGGGGCATCCCCAAGCTTTGGCTTTTAGGTGTCCTTAGATTATCTTGGGGGTGCCATGGGCATCCCCAATCTTAGGCTCTTGCCACTCCTTGTTCCATAATCCATCAAATCTTTACCCAAAACTTGAAAACTTCACAACACAAAACTCAAAGTAGAAAATCTCGTGAGCTCCGTTAGCGAAAGAAAACAAAAGACCGCTTTAAGGTACTGTAATTAACTCATTATTTATTTATATTGGTGTTAAACCTACTGTATTATAACTTCTATATGGTTCATAAACTATTTTACTAGCCATAGATTCATCAAAATAAGCAAACAACACACGAAAAACAGAATCTGTCAAAAACAGAATAGTCTGTAGTAATCTGTAGCTAGCGCAAGATCTGGAACCCCAAAAATTATAAAATAAATTGCTGGACGTGCGTAATTTATCTATTAATCATCTTCAAAAATAATTAACTAAATAGAACTTTCCAAATAACAATGGCAGTAGTTCTCGTGAGCGCTAAAGTTTCTGTTTTTTACAGCAAGTGTAACAAGACTTTCCCCAAGTCTTCCTAACGGTTCTACTTGGCACAAACACTAATTAAACACAAAAATGACAACCAAAACAGAGGCTAGATAAATTATTTATTACTAAACAGGAGCAAAAATCAAGGAATAAAAATAAAATTGGGTTGCCTCCCAACAAGCGCTATTGTTTAACGGCCCTACCTAGGCATAACAAGCAAGGATAGATCTAGGTATTGCCATCTTTGGTAGGCAATCCATAAGTGGCTCTCATAATAGATTCATAACGTAATTTAATTTTATTTCTGTGAAAGTGTTCCATGCCTTTCCTTCATGGAAATTGGAATTTAATATTCCCTTACTTCATATCAATAATTGCACCAATCGTTCTAAGGAAAGGTCTACCAAGAATAATACGACATGAAGGATTGCAATCTATGTCAAGAACAATAAAATTTATGGGCACATAATTACTATTTGCAACAATAAGAACATCATTAATTCTTCCCATAGGTTTCTTAATAGTGAATTCGCAAGGTGCAAGTTTAAAGAGCAATCATCAAAATCACGGAAACCTAACAAATCACACAAAGTCTTTGGAATCGTGGAAACACTAGCACCCAAATCACATAAAGCATAGCATTCATGATCTTTAATTTTAATTTTAATAGTTGGTTCCCACTCATCATAAAGTTTTCTAGGGATAGAAACTTCCAATTCAAGTTTTTCTTCATAAGATTGCATCAAGGCATCAACGATATGTTTAGTAAATGCTTTATTTTGACAGTAAGCATGAGGAGAATTTAGCATGGATTGTAACAAGGAAATACAATCAATCAAAGAGCAATTTTCATAGTTAAATTCCTTGAAATCCATAATAGTGGGTATAGCAACATCTAGGGTTTTAATTTCATCAATCCCACTTTTATCAATTTTAGCATCAAGATCAAAAAATTCCGAATTCTTGGAACGCCTTCTAGGTAAAGGTGGATCATATTCAGTCCCATCATTATCAAGATTCATATTGCAAAACAAATATTTAATAGGGGACACATCAATAACTTTTAGATCTTCATCATTATTTTCATAGGAACTAGGAGAACACGCTCTTATAAAGGCATCTTTCTTAGCACGCATCCTAGCGGTTCTTTCTTTGCACTCATCAATGGAAATTCTCATGGCTTTGAGAGACTCATTGATACTCCTTCCATTTTTGTATACAAGGCCACAAACTCATATTACAGGTATCAAGGTAAAAAATCAATGCTATGTTTAAGTCAATGTTGCAAGCTAGCTTGTCACCTTGTTTGTCGTCTTAATTAATGTGGTTTTTCTCTCCCACGCACAACAAGCCAACCCTCTTACTCCTCATTGGTTGCTTAATGTTGGGAATGCAAGCTAACCTTCTCACTCCCGCATGCACACAAGGGATATTAATGTCCTCGGGTGCTAGTACGAGGCAAACACCATCAATTTTGCCTCGATTAATGTTAGTGGCCTTGTATAGTTGCAAATTGTAATTTTGATAGTGGCCTTGTATAAAAAAATGGAGGGAGTATCATGCTTAGGTGGAATAGATATAAGTTTCAAAGAATCAACATCAAGAGAAATTCTATCAATGTTCCTAGCCAACTCATCAATCTTAAGCAATTTTTCTTCAATCAAAGCATTAAAATTCTTTTGCGAAGTAATAAATTATTTAATATTAGATTCAAAATCAGAGGGCATCTTATTATAATTTCCATAAGAATTGTTGTAGGAATTACCATAATTATTAGAGGGATTACTAGGATAAGGCCTAGGATTGAAATTTCCTCTATATGCATTGTTACCAAAATTGTTCCTACCAACAAAATTCACATCCATAGAGTCATTATTATTCTCAATCAAAGTAGACAAGGGCATATCATTAGGATCAGAAGAAACACTCTTATTAGCAAATAATTTAATAAGTTCATCCATCTTTCTACTCAAAACATTAATTTCTTCTATCGCATGCACCTTTTTATTAGTAGATCTTTCAGTATGCCATTGCGAATAATTAACCATAATATTATCTAGAAGTTTAGTAGCTTCTCCTAAAGTGATTTCCATAAAAGTGCCTCCCGCGGCCGAATCTAAATTATTTCTAGAAGCAAAATTCAATCCGGCATAAAAAATTTGTATAATCATCCACAAATTTAAACCATGAGTAGGGCAATTACGTATCATTAGTTTCATTCTCTCCCAAGCTTGTGCAACATGTTCATGATCAAGTTGCTTAAAATTCATAATATCGTTTCTAAGAGAGATGATCTTAGCGGGAGGAAAATACATGGAGATAAAAGCATCTTTGCACTTATTCCATGAATCAATACTATTTTTACGCAAAGACGAAAACCAAGCTTTAGCACGATCTCTAATTGAAAAAGGAAATAGCTTCAATTTAACAATATCATTATCCACATCTTTCTTATTTTGCATATCACACAAATCAATGAAGCTATTTAGATGGGTAGCAGCATCTTCACTAGGAAGGCCGGAAAACGGATCTTTCATGACAAGATTCAGCAAAGCAGTATTAATTTCACAAGATTCAGCATCGGTAAGAGGAGCAATCGGAGTGGTAATAAAATCATTGTTGTTGGTATTGGTGAAGTCACATAATTTAGTATTATCTTGAGCCATCGTGACAAGCAAGCAAACTAACACACAAGCAAACAAAAAAACAAGCGGGCAAATAGAGGCAAATGGAGAAAGAGAGGGAGGATAGAGAGAGAGGGTGAATAAAACGGCAAGGGTGAAGTGGGGGAGAGGAAAACAAGAGGCAAATGGCAACTAATGTAATGCGGGAGATAAGGGTATGTGATGGGTACTTGGTATATTGACTTTTGCGTAGACCTCCCCGGCAACAGCGCCAGAAATCCTTCTTGCTACCTCTTGAGCACTGCGTTGGTTTTCCCCGAAGAGGAAGGATGATGCAGCAAAGTAGCGTAAGTATTTCCCTCAGTTTTTGAGAACCAAGGTATCAATCCAGTAGGAGGCTAGGCGCGAGTCCCTCGTACCTGCACAAAACAAGTAAATCCTCGCAACCAACGCGAATAGGGGTTGTCAATCCCTACACGGCCACTTACGAGAGTGAGATCTGATAGATATGATAAGATAATAGAGTTTTGGTATTTTTGTGATAAAGATGCAAAGTAAAATAAAGGAAAAGTAAAAAAGCAAGGGAAATAACTAAGTAGTAGGAGATTGATATGATAAAGATAGACCCGGGAGCCATAGGTTTCACTAGTGGCTTCTCTCAAGAGCGTAAGTATTCTACGGTGGGTGAACAAATTACTGTTGAGCAATTGACGGAATTAAGCATAGTTATGAGAATATCTAGGTATGATCATGTATATAGGCATCACGTCCGAGACAAGTAGACCGACTCCTGCCTGCATCTACTACTATTACTCCACTCATCGACCGCTATCCAGCATGCATCTAGAGTATTAAGTTAAAAACAGAGTAACGCCTTAAGCAAGATGACATGATGTAGAGGGATAAACTCATGCAATATGATGAAAACCCCATCTTGTTATCCTCGATGGCAACAATACAATACGTGCCTTGCTGCCTCTACTGTCACTGGGAAAGGACACCGCAAGATTGAACCCAAAGCTAAGCACTTCTCCCATTCCAAGAAAGGTCAATCTAGTAGACCAAACCAAACTGATAATTCGAAGAGACTTGCAAAGATAACCAATCATACATAAAAGAATTCAGAGAAGATTCAAATATTGTTGATAGATAGACTTTATCATAAACCCACAATTCATCGGTCTCAACAAACACACCGCAAAAAGAAGATTACATCGAATAGTTCTCCACAAGAGAGGGGGAGAACATTGTATTGTGATCCAAAAAGAGAGAAGAAGCCATCTAGCTAATAACTATGGACCCGTAGGTCTGAGGTAAACTACTCACACTTCATCGGAGGGGCTATGGTGTTGATGTAGAAGCCCTCCGTGATCGATGCCCCCTCCGCCGGAGCTCCGGAACAGGCCCCAAGATGGGATCTCATGGATACAGAAAGTTGCGGCGGTGGAATTAGGTTTTTGGCTCCGTATCTGATCGTTTGGGGGTACGTATGTATATATAGGAGGAAGGAGTACGTCGGTGGAGCAACAGGGGGGCCACGAGGGTGGAGGGCGCGCCTGGGGGGGGGGGTAGGCGCGCCCCCCTACCTCGTGGCCTCCTCATTTGTGTCTTGACGTAGGGTCCAAGTCTCCCAGGTCTTGTTCGTTGAGAAAATCACGTTCCCGAAGGTTTCATTCCGTTTGGACTCCGTTTGATATTCCTTTTCTTCGAAACCCTAAAACAGGCAAAAAAACAACAATTCTGGGCTGGGCCTCCGGTTAATAGGTTGGTCCCAAAAATAATATAAAAGTGGATAATAAAGCCCAATAATGTCCAAAACAGTAGATAATATAGCATGGAGCAATCAAAAATTATAGATATGTTGGAGACGTATCAAGTGCACGTTGTACTTGTGGCGCAGCTCCGAAGAGAGGGTTGCAGTCAACCTGCACCTCATCGTCCTTGCGGATAGGGGTGTTTTTCAAACTTAGACGAGTACTGGACTGCAGCTAAGCCCCCGAGTGTGAGGTTTGCTCATCACTCGGTAGGATTTTTTAAACTTAGGCGAGTACTGGACTGCAGCTAAGCCTCCGAGTGAGAGGCTTGCTCACCACCCGGTAGGATTTTTCAAACTTAGGCGAGTACTGGACTGCAACTAAGCCCCCGAGTGTGAGGTTTGCTCATCACTCCATATGATTTTTTAAACTTAGGCGAGTACTGGACTATAGCTAAGCCCCCGAGTGAGAGGCTTGCTCACCACTCGGTAGGATTTTTCAAACTTAGGCGAGTACTAGACTGCAGCTAAGCCTCCGAGTGAGAGGCTTGCTCACCACTCGGTAGGATTTTTCAAACTTAGGCTAGTACTGGACTGCAGCTAAGCTTCCGAGTGAGAGGCTTTCTCACCACTCGGTAGGATTTTTCAAACTTAGGCGAGTACTGGACTGCAGCTAAGCCTTCGAGTGACAGGCTTGCTCACCACTCAGTAGGATTTTTCAAACTTAGGCGAAACAGATTCGCAGCTAAGCCCCCGAGTGAGAGGCTTGCTCATCACTCGGTAGGATTTGTTAAACTTAGGCGAAACAGATTCGCATCTAAGGCACCCACTGGGGGATTTAGAACATATATAAAAAAGAACAACGATCATTTACGATACTGTAAAACCGTGTCTTTGATAACCAAACTAAGGGGTATTTCTTATTACATCTCAACAGTATGAAGGCTTAAGTGTAAAAGGAGTGGAGCAACTCTGCATTCCAAGCACGTGGCTCGTCTTTCTTATGCTCGACGTTGTAGAGGTGGTACGCTCCATTGTGGAGCACTCTGGTGATGATGAAAGGACCTTCCCAAGTAGGGGCGAGCTTGTGTGGTTACTGCTGATCCACTCGAAGAACCAAGTATCCTTCCTGAAATGCTCGACCCCTCATGTTTCTGCCGTGGAATCGACGCAGGTCTTGCTGATAAATGGTTGATCGGGTCAGAGCCATCTCTCTTTCCTCTTCCAGGAGATCAACTGCGTCTTGCCGAGCCTGTTCTGCTTCATCTTCTGAGAAAAGCTCGACTCTGGGTGCATTGTGAAGCAAGTCACTCGGAAGCATAGCTTCAGCTCCATAAACCAAGAAGAATGGAGTTCGACCAGTCGACTAATTCGGAGTCGTCCTCAAACCCCAAAGTATTGACGGAAGTTCATCGACCCAGGCGCCTGCCGCATGCTTGAGATCACGCATCAGTCAGGGTTTCAGTCCTTTGAGGATCAACCCGTTTGCTCTTTCAGCTTGTCCATTTGACTGGGGATGGGCGACTGAAGCATAGTCGACTCGAGTGCCTTAGGAAGCACAGAAGGCCCTGAATTCATCTGAATCGAAGTTCGAGCCGTTTTTAGTGATGATGCTGTGTGGAACACCATATTTGAATGTTAACTCTCTGATGAAACTGACCGCAGTACTGGCTTCAAGACTTTTGATAGGTTTGGCTTCAATCCATTTGGTGAATTTGTCGACTGCCACGAGTACATGAGTGAAGCCACTCCTACCCGTTCTCAGAGGTCCAACCATGTCCAAACCCTAAATAGCGAAGGGACAGACAAGTGGAATGGTTTTCAGGGCTAACGCGGGCTTGTGAAACATGTTGGGGTAAAACTGGCAACCTTCACATTTGTCGACTATTTCTTGTGCCATCTCATTTGCCCGTGGACAATAAAATCTTGCTCGGTATGCTTTGGCCACAATGGTCCGAGAGGATGCATGGTGACCACAGGTCCCCGAGTGGATGTCGTTGAGGATCACTCGACCTTCCTCTGGTGTTATGCATTTCTGGCTGACTCTAGTTACACTTTCTCTGAACAGTTGCCCTCTTATCACAGTAAAAGCTTTGGATCGACGGACGATTTGTCGGGCCTCTTCTTCATCCTCTGGTAGTTCCTTCTTGAGGATGTACACAATGTACGGCATTGTCCAGTCGGGAGTGATGACCAAAACATCCATGATCAAGTCGACCATGGCTAGGACTTCGACTTCAGTCGGATCAGCGGTGCTCTTTGGCTGCGGGGGCTCTTCAGTGAAAGGATCTTCCTGGACTGAAGGTGTATGAATATGCTCCAAAAACACCTTATTGGGAATGGCTTCTCTCTTGGAACCTATCTTCGCCAAATCGTCTGCTGCTTGATTTTTCAGTCGGGGTATATGGTGGAGTTCTAAACCCTCAAACTTCTTTTCTAAATTTCTCACCGCATTGAAGTAGCCAGTCATAGCTGGGCTTCTGATGTCCCACTCCTTCATTACTTGATTCACCACCAAATCTGAGTCGCCATAGACCATGAGGCGACGGACGCCGAGTGAAATGGCCATACGCAACCCGTACAAAAGTGCCTCATATTCAGCTTCGTTGTTGGAGGAATCGAAATGAATTTGGATAACATAGCGGAGCTTGTCGCCTCGGGGGGATACCAATACCACCCCAGCACCAGAACATAACTCTTGAAATCCACTACTTCAAATGTCAACTTTTCTTTGCGGAAATTCTTGGAATCACTGAAAACCACATCAAGGGTGATCTGGCCGAGTGATTCAGCCTTCTTGCCGGGTATAACACCATGGAAACTCATATTACTTTCACTGAGCTTGGACATCGGAATCCCCATTCCCTTCAAGGTTTCAGCATAAAGGATATTCAGGCCGCTACCACCATCCATCAGCACTTTAGTCAGTCGAGTGCCTTCAACAACTGGGTCGAGCACCAACGCTTGCCTCCCAGGGGTGGCTATACGTGCTGGATGGTCAGACTGGTCGAATGTGATGGCAATCTGGGACCACTTGAAACAACTTGGCGTTGCCAGAGCAACCATGTCCACTTCTCTGTTGATAACTTTCAATCGACTTTTGCTCTCAACATCAGCAAAAATCATCAGAGTGGAGTTGACGTTGGGAAAACCGTCATCATCCTCTTCCTTGTCCTCATCCTTCTCCAACTCATTTTCCTTCTCCTTGGGTTGCTTCTCTCGGAATTGCTGGATCAAGAGTCGACACCGCCGAGTGGTGTGCTTGGGATAAATCAAATTACCCTCTTCATCTTTCTTGGTGTGAATGTGACATGGCAAATCCAACACATCATTTCTGTCTTGATCTTTCACTTTCTTGGGATTCCAGAGCCCTTTGGGCTTCCCCTTGAACTTTCCTTGAGCCCCAACTAAGGCCTCACCAGGAGCAACTGGCTCGGCCTTACGCTTCTGTTTCCGATTGGAAGTACCTCCACTGGTGTCCCGGGCGACTGTTTTGTGCTTTCCACTCCGGAGTCAGTCTTCCTCTTTGCCGTTAGCGTATTTGGTGGCAATCTCCATCATTCGAGTCAGAGTCATATCTTTTGTCCGACCGAATTTCAGATTCAACTCCCAATACTTAACGCCTTCCTTGAAGGCATAGATTGCTTGGTGATTTGACACATTATCCACTGTATGGTGTAACGTGATCCATCTCTGGATATAGTCTCTCAAGGTTTCATTCGGTTTCTGTACACAACACTACAATTCTGTCAACCTTGCCGGTCGCTTGCAAGTACCCTCAAAAGTTCTAACAAACACTCTGGCGAGTTCTTCCCAACTGTATATGCTACCAGGTGCTAACTGGTTCAGCCATGCCCTGGCCGAGCCTTCCAACATGAGAGGGAGGTGCTTCATTGCCACTTCATCATTGCCACCACCAATTTGCACAGCCACTCGTAATCTTCAAGCCAAGTGTCAGGCTTAGACACACTGGTGAACTTGCTGACTCCAGTCGCCAACCTGAAGTTGGGAGGAATCACTGCGGCCCTGATGGCTCTGCTGAAACACTCGGGACCGGAAACGTGCACTATGCTGCCAGTCGGATAATCTCTGTCATCACCTTCTCTATGCGCTCTATTCCTGTCAACTAGACCTTGAACGAGAATAGATATCGCATCAAAGCCTGGCTCCCTTGGGTCGACTAGTACTCTTCGCTCTCTGCTGTGGGGGCGCCTGTCATCCTGCCGCCAAGGCACGTATGACCCACTCCTCGGAGGAGGCATGGGCACTCGACGACGGTCATCGTGGTCGAGTCGGTGATCATACTGCTCGTGGTTTCTGTACTGATCCTGCCGGTGCCCATGTCCCTCACGCCGCGGAGGCGATCTTGGGCTGTAAGCCGACTGGACTGTGTCCGCCATCATAGACCTGCTATGAATCCTATTCCGCAACTAAGATACTGCTGTATTCTGTTCTCCAGCTGCTCGAAGCAAGGCCCGGATCTGCATCAAACCTCTGCCTGACTCCAACTGGGAAGGCCGGATTGACTCTGCTATTCGGGTTGCGGCTGTGAGATTTTGGATCGGAGTGTGGTATACCTGAGTTTGAGGCAGAAAAAGCTACCGTCGATTGGATTCAGGGATCCGTTGTCGAGCACGCTCGTCGAGTGCATGCTGCAGGTTCTCCAGTCGAGTGCGCTCAGCCAAGTTGGCCAGGCGTGCTTCCTCCAAGGCCCGGGCCTCTAGGGTTTCTCCAACGATAGGAGTGTGAAGTGCATCCATGTTGCGGCGGCGAAGCTCTTCCCTCCGCTACGAAGAAAGGGGCTTGGGGCAGTACTCGTGAACACGCGACGGATCGCCGCCTCCATTGCCACCGTTGTTGCAGGGGAAGCCAGGAGGACAGCCAGGAGGACTGGGTGGTCCATCGACCATCAAGACTTCTATCATGGGATCGCTACTGTCGCATTCGGATGCGGTCTCGACGGAGCCAGTCGAACAGGTCGTAGAGATTTTCGTCGGGCTCGATTGCCGCGACATGTGAGGTGGCTGACTGGCGGGCCACCGCGTGCCTCACCCACCGCTGGAGCCGCGACCGACCGGAACGCTTGTCCCAGCGAGTGGCGGGGGATGAGGACACCATAGGAACTGACCGATACTGGGTCAATGGTTGCCGGAGAAGGATGCAGCAGATGCACGCGCGAAAGAGCGTCGCCCCGCGGACGGGGAGCGCATCGATGTCGAGCGGAGCTTCCTGGAGCCAGGTGGAGTCGTCGGCGATGAACACAAGCGCGTCGAGACGGATCTTGCGGCCCTCAACCAGTCCTCCGGCGGAAACCATGACGATGAGAATCGGAAAAATTGCAACTCCACCAGAAAGTCGCTAAGACACCTGCCCCACGATGGGCGCCAACTGTCGTGGATCTAAGACTGACAGTAGAATGGGGGTAGGTATGAGGAGGCAAGGTCCTAGCTATGGCGAAGTTGTACACATGAGTTTTACGAGTTCAAGCCCTTCGCGGAGGAAGTAACAGCCCTTTGTCTTGGTGCCCTGAGGCGGTCGATTGGATTACGTATGTATGTGTGTGCGTGTGTGTGTGTTTACAGAAGGTGTGAACCCCTGTCTCAGTGGAAGGGGTGGCTTATATAGAGTGCGCCAGGACCCCAGCCAGCCCACGTTACAAGGAGTTTAAGGTACATAAAGAGATGGCGTTACTAGTAATGCTAGCCTTAAATACCTTAATGGCCTTAAAGATTACAGAGTGGACGCTTGCCCGTTGCTGTTCTCGACGACTCTTGGTCTTCAAACAGGTCGAATGGATTCTTGTATGGTCGAATGATCGTGTGGTCGAGTGACCCAAAGAAGGAGGAGTCTCCGAGTGACTGGTAGGTCCAGTGGATTTCACTCGCACCTTTGTTGGGCCCTCCCTGTTGTCTCTTGAGCTTCTTTGCTTCTAAGACAGTGACCTTGGGTAGGACATATAGGTCAGGCCTATTACCCTACCCCAGGTCTATGTCCTCATCAGGTCAAGAGCTGACAAAATGGAATGATGAACTCATCATGCAATTCTACTCTACAACTCATTTTTATCCAGATGGTAGAATCGTATGGATGTCTGAAGGTACAAGGTATCGGTCAACTGTTGAGGAGTGGGAAAAGTTGATAAATGCCCCTAAAGAACATGAAGATGACTTGGATGTCTATGCCAAGAAGAAGAAAGACCACAACTCTATGGTCAATATGTACAAAGAGATCCCAGATAAGGCATTGGAAACACTTATGCTTGGATCTGTACATTACTTGTTGTCTGGTCTAGCTACAATCAACACAATCTTGAGGCATACATTGTTTCCCAAATCTGGAGATCACAAGATGATCAGAGGACATTTAATCAACTTGCTGCAGATATTTGATGTGCCTCAGAAGTTCAAGGTCATGAGTCTGATTATTGAAACAATCAAGAGGACATCTGCAGATCAGAAGAGATCATGTGGGTATGCTCCACACATTCAAGTGCTCATCAACTCCAAGATGGGCACATGCACTTATTTGTTGGACAAGAAGCACTTATCGTTGAGACTATAATTTGAAGATAATACTGTTGTGATGAATGAGGATGATCCCACATTAGTGCAAGCACAAGAGAAGAGAGAGAAGGCAAGGGGAGAGAAAGCTGCAAAGATGCCAAGTGTTGAGGAGGCATCTCAAGTTTTCTGAAGTCAAAACAAGATCAGCTTGCCTATCTGATTCAAGCAACTTGGAGGATTGAAAAGGGCTTGGCCACCCTGACTCAGAATCAGGAGAGCTTGGAGAGGATCACTGAGACCAAGTTCTATGATCTTGATCTGAAAGTAACAGAGATGCAGATAGCTGTTGAGCGCTTCAAGAGGAAGCAGAGGAGAAGAAAGGAAAGGCTACCACAGATGCTTTTCAGAGAGTGCCTAGAGGTTAGAGGTCTCCTACAGTACCCATGGCTGACACTAGAGCAACTACTTCAGCACCAGCAGCAACAGCTTCAGTGCCACCTCCAGTTGCCACTCCACCAGCTCCAACAATATCTACTGATGCCTTCGTCCTTGGAGACCTCTCTACATCACCTCCTGAACACCAAGCCTAGAGAGACGCGTAGCATTATGCATTTTCAAACTTTTTGGTAACTTGTTGCCAAAGGGGGAGAAATGTATAGATCATAGGATTCGAGAGAGAGTGTTTTGCTTCTTTGTCTCTATTGCTATTTTGCTTGATACTTCTGTGTGTTCTCGTTTGATACTCTTTATGTCTATGTGTGAGATACTTGTATGATCATGTGTTTGATCATATTCAGCTTTAATGTTTGCTTGGATGATATTATCTTTTATATCTTATATATGATCATTCACTTTGCTTGGTGATGAGTGCATGTTTTAATTCCTATCATTTTGAGCGCTCCACCAAGATGTATGTGACATGGAAGAGTAACCCATGATCCTAATCGATTGTGCATTTGCATTCAAAAGAAAATTTTAAATAATGCACAAATTTAGGGGGGGGGGTCTTTCTTATCGCATACTTCTCAAAGCGACGATGTATTTCAATCTTATGATAAGTCGAAGCTTTGATATATATGTTGTCATCAATTACCAAAAAGGGGGAGATTGAAAGTGCAACTATCCTTGGGTGGTTTTGGTAATTCCTAACCACATATAGCTCACTGAACTAATGCTTTTCAAGATGATCATTTCAGAAAGATCAATGACTGGCATGGCATGGATTAGGAATGTGGACCCCTCAAAATGCTAAGGACGCATATTGACTCAAGCTCAAGGCTCTACATTTTCATTTTAGTGATCCAAGATCACATTGAGTCCATAGGAAAAGCCAATACTATTAAAAGGGGATGAGGTGTTGCTTAATAGCTTGCTTGCTCAAAATGTTTAGTGATATGCTCCAAAATCCCTCAACCACTTTCTCATATCCGCATATGTCCCAAACAAAAAGACAAACTCGGCCCTACCGATTTGATCTATCCGGCGCCACCGAGTTCATTTGACATAGCCACTGCCAAAAACCCTAGTCAGTTCGTTCTCACCGATAGGGATCTCGGTCTCACCGAGATGGGCTTGCAAACTCTCGGTTTCCTTTCGTAATGTTTCGGTCCAACCGAGATGAGCGATTGGTCCCACCGAGTTCGCAATGCAAACTCTTTGTTTCCCTTCGTAACGTTTCACTCCAACTGAGATGAGCGATCGGTCCCACCGAGTTCGCAATGCGAACTCTGTGTTTCCCTTTCGTAATGTTTCGGTCTCACTGAAATGAGCGAATAAGTCCCACCGAGTTTGCCTCGCCAACTCTTTGTTTTCCTATTACAGAAACATGTCCTACCGAGTTTATGTGACCGGTCTCACCGAGATTATGTTATGCCCTAACCCTAATGAAATCGGTCCCACCGAGTTGACATGTTTGTCCCACCGAAAAGCCTAATGTTCACATTTTGAACAAAATCGGTCTGACCAAGTTTTATGATTTGGTCCCACCGGGTTTGGTAAATTGTGTGTAACGATTAGATTTTGTGTGGAGGCTATATATATCCCTGCACCCACTCTTCATTTGTGGAGAGAGTCATCAGAACGTGCCTACACTTCCAACATTCATTTTCTGAGAGAGAACCACCTACTCATGTGTTGATACCAAGATATTCCATTCCAACCACAAGAACTTGATCCCTAGCCTTCCCCAAGTTGCTTTCCACTCAAATCATCTTTCCACCAAATCCAAATCCGTGAGAGAGAGTTGAGTGTTGGGGAGACTATCATTTGAAGCACAAGAGCAAGGAGTTCATCATCAACACACCAACTATTACCTTTTGGAGAGTGGTGTCTCCTAGATTGATTAGGTGTCACTTGGGAGCCTCCGTCAAGATTTTGGAGTTCAACCAAGGAGTTTGTATGGGCAAGGAGATCGCCTAATTCGTGAAGATCTACCCTAGTGAGGCAAGTCCTTCATGGGCGATGGCCATGGTGGGATAGACAAGGTTGCTTCTTCGTGGACCCTTCGTGGGTGGAGCCCTCCATGGACTCGCGCAACTGTTACCCTTCATGGGCTGAAGTCTCCATCAATGTGGATGTACGATAGCACCACCTATCAGAACCATGCTAAAAATCTCTGTGTCTACATTGCATTTGCTCCCTCCAAACTCCTCCCGTTACCTTCATATGCAAATGTTTTACATTTTGCTGCTATACTCTTAAATTTGCTTGTGTAGGTTGATTGCTTGACTTGTGCTAAGTTACTAAAATCTGCCAAGACTTAAAATTGGGAAAAGGCTAGATTTTTATTTGGTCAAGTAGTCTAATCACCCCCCCCCCCTCTAGACATACTTTCGATCCTACAAGTGGTATCAGAGCTTTGTTCTCCATTTGCATTGATTTCCATAGCTTTTGGTGATCATAGCCTTGGTTTCACAACCTAGGAGAGTATGGCGTCCAGCGGGAAATTACCACTGTAGAGGTCCTTACTTCAAAGCGGTGGTGGATGTCCTCTTGCACCCACTTAAGCGGTTATCAGCGATATCTATGCTTTTCATCTGTGGGCCTGCTTGATCCATCACTACTTTTTCCCTGACAACAAAAGAGGTTAATTTGACTGAGGGGGTTATTATTTTTGCTCTAGGATGACATGCATGATACAGTATGAGCACACACACACAACATGTGTACACATGAATCCCTCCCATCGAGTCGAAGTGGCTAGTACAACGACACATCATGAACCGATCTCGCTCTGTGTGGGGAGCTAGTGTATGATTTTTGACGCACGCGCCACATCAATCTTGTGTATTCAAACAGGCATGCATTCATCACCTCCATACATATGCATGTAGTGGTTGCCTTCGAACGGTACACTCCCTCGCGTGGTTATCAGCGATAAGCCTATATATTCGTGGGCCCTCGTGGACATCCATGATCACCTTGACCAACAACAAGATAGGTTACCATGGCGGATTCTTCATTTGGTTCGTCTTATCATAGTATAGGTCATGGTGAGATTTAGACCTTAAGTTTGAGCGCATATACTATGCACGCATGCATGCACGAATCCCCGTTGTTGGCTTGAAGTGTGGTGTAACATACATATGCATCGTCAACCTAACCCTCACTCAGTGTGGGGATTTCTAGTTTTAAATCACGGTGCCACATCAAAGTTATTCCATTGTTACTCCAAAACACACCTCTCCTACATATGTTTGGTCCAGACGCATGCAGTGGTTATCTTCGGGGACAAGCTACTTGCGTGATTATTGGCGAGCTAGCCCATCTCTGGGGTCGCATGGATGGCCATCACTTTGACCAACAACAAGAGAGTGGTTGTACGACCAAGGTGGATTATTCTTTGTCCATTTTACGATCCATCTTGGTGAGATATGCCTCTCTGGCACGCCGACTGAAAGTGTGTGGGGGGGTTGCTACTTCGCACTTTGCTAGGTGAACCTCGGTTGGGGGGCATGCATCCATAGCTTAGGATTCCCTTCGTGGCGACACGAGGGAGGCTGCTAGCTACTTCGCACTTCGCTAAGTGAACCTCAGTTGGGGGGAGGGGCAT
>NC_041386.1:436983821-436987311 GCF_002162155.2 Triticum dicoccoides
CTAGGTGAATGAACCTAGGTTGGGGGGCATGCATTCATAGCTTAGGATTCCCTTCGTGCCGACACGAGGGAGGAGGGGGCTGCTAGCTACCTCGCACTTTGCTAGGTGAACAGGGGGCATGCATTCATAGCTTAGGATTCCCTTCATGCCGACACGAGGGGGTGGGGGCAAGCAATACCGTGCGCTTTGCGAGAGAGGTGCCACATCGAAGTTGCATTTGGTATTTGAAAATCAAACCACCCTTTTGATACATAAATTTGGTCCACATGCAAGTGTGTTCGTGTTGTGACTCTCTCCTGCCTCATTTTTTGCCAAATTTATGAACATTAGACAAGTCAGATGACACAACAGACATGGTTTACTCAAACTAACCATGTGCCACGCCGGTGCCCCTGTCACGCACACATCCGCATAGTACATTGGGCTCCACGAGGGCCCCCCTCTCAAAAATATTTGCCCGCCTCGAGGGTTTTTCTGTTTCATAACACACAGTTGTTATCTCCAGACCGTGTGCGATGTTTCTTGTTCCCAATCCCGCCTGCATGCCTAGAAAATATCTACCCGCCTCGAGAGTTTTTCTGTTTCATAACACATGGTTGTTATCTCCAGACCGTGTGCGATGTTTCCTGTTCCCAATCCCGCCTGCATCCCTAGAAAATATCTACCCGCCTTGAGGGTTTTTCTGTTTCATAACACATGGTTGTTATCTCCAGACCGTGTGCAATGTTTCCTGTTCCCAATCCCGCCTGCATCCCTAGAAAATATCTGCCCGCCTCGAGGGTTTTTCTGTTTCAGAACACATGGTTGTATCTCCGGACCGTGTGCGATGCACTTACATCAAAATTTTCAATAGCCCGGCATTTCACTCCCGTGTTTGACTCCCGCGTAGTAAAATTTTCAGTACCCGCGTCATTTCCTCAAACACCCCAAGCCCCCCTCCACACACACACACACACAACACACACAGAGAGACCAAAACCTCCTCGGGCGTGCGCACACACACAGACACACACACACCCTCCCTCGCTCGAAACCCTAGCAAGGTCCCCGCCGTCACTGCCGCCACCGCAAGGCCTCCATTGTCAACATCTACCAATTTGCCTATGCAGCTTACCCACCGATCTCCATACCCAGGCCGCCCTGAGTTTCTTAGATGACGCCTGCCAAACGCCCCCTTTCCCACAGACCCCCATCCCCATCTCCCACTCCAGAGCATCACAGCCTAAGCCCGGCTACGCTTCTCGTGGAGCTCGAGGAGCGACTGGCCCAAAAGAGATGTATAGCGATCTCTTCGCCCGATGCCGCCGAGGAAGATGACGACCATTACTTGCGGCAGGCACTCAAGTAGTAGGCTAGAGTATGCGGGCATGTCTCGGCCACCAGCTACGACATCGAGGTCATCGACAGCGACGGCCTAAGGCGGGCTATGTCACAGGTTAAGTGGCCCACCCCAACCACTCGGGTTCAACCGCCGTCGATCTCATCCATGGCCCCGCCGCTGATCTCCTCTAGCTCGCTGTCAATAATTTGCCATTCTACATCGCCATTGAGTCCCTTTTGTCATTTCTGAAGGACACATTCTACAACGCTGGCTTGGGATCCTCAGCTTCCAAGTCAGACCTCATCGATGGCGACCACGAGGAGGCACCCTCTCCGGCTCTTCCATGGGGAAAGATCCCATTTGCTCTTCCAAGGGGAAAGCGTCCGTCTACGACATCAGGGAGGGCACCCTATAGCCGTGCTCTTCCAAGGGGAAGGAGCCCATCTGCGACAACATGGAGCACATCCAGGGTCCGTGCTCTTCCCACGGGAACGAGCCCATCTGTGACAAGTGAGGAAACCCATGATTTTTTTGCCATGCCTCTTCACAGGGGGAAACCCATGATTTGTTTCGTCGAGTCCCTTTTGTAGTGTAGTGAGAATATGTCCAGTTTTAATTGCTATATCTGGTTGTTTGCAGTATGCCTTGTTTATTTTAGTTGTTCACAATGTGATGCTCTATATGTGTAATTATTTACTGTGTAGTACATTTCATCAATCCAGTTTTAAACATACCAATAGGAATGCATATATTTGCTTGTTGTTAAGCCTGTTATAGCTAGCATATGCCTCTTCTAAAGTTTTTTGATTGTTCGGTTGTTCGTAGTTAGCATATGTCCAGTTTCAAATGCTATCTTTGGTTGTTCGTAGTATTCCTTGTTTATTTCAGTTATTCACAACGTGATGTTCTATATGTGGAAGTATGAACTGTGAAGTTCAATTTCATCAATACCAATTTCAACAATACCACTATGAATGACTACATTTGGTGGCTGCATCTTGAAGTTAACACGCCTTTCCATTTTTATTTAACAATAACCAGTGTACTTAGACTGGCACAATACCAGTTTGAATGACTATGTTTGCTTGTTGTTAAATGTTAGGCCTCTTGCAGTTAGCACACCTTTCCACTTGTTTTGCTTTACTAGCGTGCTTAAACCTGCACACTGAAGCTATCTTTTGGAGATTATTTTGCCTGCCATGTATAATTTTGGTTGATGTTTAGCCTGTTGTGCTTAACATGCTTCTTGATGCACCTACACAGGACAATTTTGGGAACGACTGTTGTTTTCCATCATCCCATGGCTTATATATGCTCATTGTTCGGGATATTGGTAGCTGGTACCATATAGGTCGGCGGTTGATAAGGGACTAATCGGTGAATCGGACTTTTAACTGAATATATCTGCAACCCATTTTTCGTTAGGTTAACTAGGTGAGGGAGTCCTGGACAAGGGGGTCCTCGGGCGTCCGGACTGATTGACATGGGCCGGACTATTGGGCTATGAAGATACAATGTAGAAGGTTTTCTTCCGTGTCCGGATAGGACTCTCCTTTGCGTGGATGACAAGATAGGCGGCCGGATGTACTATTTCCTTTCTATGTAACTGACTTTGTACAACCCTAGTCCCCTCCGGTGTCCTTATAAACCAGAGGGGTTGGTCCGTAGAGGCACAAGACAATCATAATCAGATAGGCTAGACTTCTAGGGTTTTAGCCCTTACGATCTCGTGGTAGATCAACTCTTGTAACCCCCATAATCATCAATATTAATCTAGCAGTACGTAGGGTTTTACCTCCATCGAGAGGGCCCGAACTTGGGTAAACATTGTGTTCCCTGTCTCCTGTTACCATCGACCTCTGACGCACAGTTCGGGACCCCCTACCCGAGATCCGCCGGTTTTGACACCGACACTAGGGCCATGTGTAATATATCCGAGGCTACATAGCAACATGCACTATACTTAATGTCTAAATATGCAATCCTAGGCTACATAGCAACAAGGAGGAGTGTTACATTAATGTTCTAATGATGTCTAGATATGCGTACAAGAGCAGAAGCAACAACAACAACAACAACAACAACAACAACAACAACAACAACAACAACAACAACAACAACAACAACAACAACAACAACAACAACAACAACAACAACAACAACGACGAC
>NC_041386.1:436988773-436989035 GCF_002162155.2 Triticum dicoccoides
ACAACAACAACAACAACAACAACAACAACAACAACAACAACAACAACAACAACAACAACAACAACAACAACAACAACAACAACAACAACGACAACGACAACAACAACAACAACAACAACAACAACAACAACAACAACAACAACAACAACAACAACAACAACAACAACAACAACAACAACAACAACAACAACAACAACAACAACAACAACAACAACAACAACAACAACAACAACAACAACAACAACAACAACAACAACAACAA
>NC_041386.1:436989359-437009023 GCF_002162155.2 Triticum dicoccoides
CAACGACGACGACGACGACGACGACGACGACAACGACAACAACAATGACGACAACGACGACAACAACAACAACAACAACAACAACAACAACAACAACGACAACGACAACGACAACAACAACAACAACAACAACAACAACAACAACAACAACAACAACAACAACAACAACAACAACAACAACAACAACAACAACAACAACAACAACAACGATGACGACGACGACGACGACAACAACAAAGCCCTGCTGGATACTCAACTTAGCTACATGTTAGAGTTAGTTTCTAGCTCATGACTAACCCTGAACTACATCCAAAGAGTTGTTGGGATGGCAGGGTTAGACTGACAATAAATGCACTAGGATAACTAGCTCCAATTAGCACCTCTTGGGTTGGATAGTTTTTTTGGGTGGGTTATAGATGCAACTGAAGGAAATATGCCCTAGAGGTAATAATAAAGTTGTTATTTATATTTCCTTATATCATGATAAATATTTATTATTCATGCTAGAATTGTATTAACCGGAAACTTAGTACATGTATGAATACATAGACAAACAGAGTGTCACTAGTTTGCCTCTACTTGACTAGCTCGTTGAATCAATGATGGTTATGTTTCCTAACCATAGACATGAGTTGTCATTTGATTAACGGGATCACATAATTAGAGAATGATGCGATTGACTTGACCCATCCGTTAGCTTAGCACGATGATCGTTTAGTTTTTTGCTATTGCTTTCTTCATGACTTATACATGTTCCTATGACTATGAGATTATGCAACACCCGAGTACCAGAGGAACACTTTGTGTGCTACCAAACGTCACAATGTAACTGGGTGATTATAAAGGTGCTCTATAGGTGTCTCCAATGGTACTTGTTGAATTGGCATAGATCGAGATTAGGATTTGTCACTCTGATTGTCGGAGAGGTATCTCTGGCCCTCTCAGTAATGCACATCACTATAAGCCTTGCAAGCATTGTGAATAATGAGTTAGTTGCAGGATGATGCATTATGAAACGAGTAAAGAGACTTGCCGGTAACGATATTGAACTAGGTATTGAGATACCGACGATCGAATCTCGGGCAAGTAACATACCGATGACAAAGGGAAAAACGTATACCGTTATGCGGTTTGACCGATAAAGATCTTCGTACAATATGTAGGAGCCAATATGAGTATCCAAGTTCCGTTATATGTTATTAACCAGAGACATGTCTCGGTCATGTCTACATAGTTCTCGAACCCGCAGGGTCTGCACGCTTAACGTTCGGTGACGATCGGTAATATGAGTTTATGTGTTTTGATGTACCGAAGGTATTTAGGAGTCCCGGATGAGATCGGAGACATGACGAGGAGTCTCGAAATGGTCAAGACGTAAAGATCAATATATTAGACGACTATATTCGGACATCAGAAAGGTTCTGAGTGATTTAGGTATTTTTCGGAGTACCGGAGAGTTACAGGAATTCGCCGGGGACTATATGGGCCTTATTGGGCTTTAGGGGAAAGAGAGAAGGGAGGCTGCGCGCCCCCCAAGGCTTAGTCCATATTGGACTAGGGGAGGGGCGGTGCCCCCTCCTTCCTTCTCTTCTCTTTTCCCTTTCCTTCTCTCCTAGTCCTACTACATGGAAGGGGGGAATCCTACTCCCGGTGGGAGTAGGACTCCCCTTGGGGAGCGCCTAGGAGGGCCGGCCTCTCCCCCTCCTCCACTCCTTTATATACGTGGCCAGGGGCACCTGATAGACACACAAGCTGATCAGTTGATCTTTTAGCCGTGTGCGGTGCCCCCCTCCACCATAATCCACCTCGGTCATATCGTAGCGGTGCTTAGGCGAAGCCCTGCGGCAGTACCATCATCATCACCATCATCACGCTGTCGTATTGACGGAACTCTCCCTCGAAGCTCTGCTGGATCTGAGTTTGTGGGATGTCACCGAGGTGAACGTGTGCTGAACTCGGAGGTGCCGTACGTTCGGTACTAGGATCGATCGGATCATGAAGACGTACGACTACATCAACCGCGTTCTCATAACGCTTTCGCTTACGGTCTACGAGGGTACATGGACGACACTCTCCCCTCTCGTTGCTATGCATCACCATGATCTTGCATGTGCGTAGGATTTTTTTTAAATTACTGCGTTCCCCAATAGCAACTAGCTAAAATAGCCCTCATGTTTAGATATACTTTAGGGCTATTTGGGCCCGAACTAGCTCAAACTAACTGTAAGCCATGGATACATCAGTAGTTAATCAGCCGATAATTTGTAAGAATGCACTAAACTCCTTCATACCCATAATATGAGATGTTAATTCATCTAATATGTGAGTATATTGGATGTTATAAGATACTCCCTCCCTACTAAATATTTGTCTTTTTAGAGATTTTAAATGGACTACCACATACGGATGTATATAGACATATTATAAAAGAGTGTTGTACTACATCATTGTGCAATTGCTGTTTAGCTTCTAATATTAACTTGGTGCTTTTAGGTACATATGTCGTTGGTAAATATCAGCACTTCGACCCTTTCTGCGTATGGGGCAATGAGATATCGATGAACCAGCATCAAGTGAGGAAGCTGATAAAGATTGTTAGTAAAATGGGTCCAAAGATGGAAATTAAACTATTTGTTTACACTTTATCCAAGACTACAACGAACTGTAGGATGGTAAGTAAAAACTTTGTAGCCTTCTTTTTACTTCCCATAATGAGTTGTGTTAGATGACAATGTCTGAATCTTTTTCCTTTGCAGTGGTTGCCAAAGCAGTTTACTCAAGATTACCTCTCAAACTACATGATTGGTGGGAATGCAAAGGTTAAAGTGTTTCTACCAGAACACGATGATTATCTAGATGTTTTCGTGAAGACCATGAAGGATGGGCGGTCGGCCATCACAAGGGGTTGGACAAGAGTTGTACGTGCCTTCTACATGGAGGAGGGCACAATATGGGCATTCCACTTCACCTTGTTCAGCAACCAGAATATATTTCACCACTTTCTTTACCGTCTTTAATAGTACAAGTATACAACTATGGTTCATCATTATTTATTTGGTTCTTATGTAATTCTGAACATATGTACCTATGAATCGAATAATGCATTGGTTGTTTGAACCTGGTGGATATGAATAAAGTTGTAGCATACATTCAAATTCAAATTCAAATCCGGTACAATTTGAAAAGGCAGCAATTAAATTATGGTGAAATTACGCTCTCAAGGTTGTTACGGCACACACGGTTGGTAAAACAAAAACGTTTGTGATATGCACCATAATCCAAGATGGTTCACAGAGAGGAAACATGTGCAAGAATGCACACAGTTGCCGTTTGCAAAGCGTGTGCGATGTCAGACAATATCACAAACGGTGCGGGCAACTAAACATTTGTGTTAGGTGCCTTATCGTACACAATTCGCAACCATGAACTATTTCTGATGAAGTATGCATCATAAATGTTGCACCACAGAATAGCGTGTGCGATAGTTTTCGTGTATGATGATGTTACGACGGTCCGATGTTTCGTAATCCTGTCCGACACTCTTACGACGATTAGCTAATCTTCTTAACAGTGAACCATTTGTGATGGGCCACGCATCATACACGTTCTATAATAGTAAACCGTTTTTGATGAGTTGCACATCGTAAATATAGCACCATAGAATACCGACTGCGATGGCAATGCGAGCAGTAACAAGTAGGAGTACTATAGGGGCCCTATCCCCGACGGTTTCTGGGTCGTGTGGGAAGGACCCCCCTATCGCCCACACTCACTTGGCGACGGTTCCAAATGTCATTGCGGAAAGGGGTTAAAAACCGTTTGTTTAGGACCGACGCGCACTAGTGACACTCGATCATCACATGGTGTCTCGGCATGACGAACTGTAGCAACGATGCATACTTAGGGAGAACACTTATACCTTGAAATTTAGTGAGAGATAATCGTATAATGCTACCGCCGTACTAAGCAAAATAAGATGCATGAAAGATAAACATCACATGCAATCAAAATAAGTGATATGATATGCCCATCATCATCTTGTGCCTTTGATCTCCATCTCCAAAGCACCGTCATGATCACCATCATCACCGGCTTGACACCTTGATCTCCATCGTAGCATCGTTGTCGTCTCACCAACTATTGCTTCTACGACTATCCCTACTGCTTAGTAATAAAGTAAAGCAATTACATGGCGATTGCATTTCATACAATAAAGCGACAACCATAAGGCTCCTGCCAGTTGCCGATAACTTCTACAAAACATGATCATCTCATACAACAATTTATATATCATCACGTCTTGACCATATCACATCACAACAAGCCCTGCAAAAACAAGTTAGACGTCCTATACTTTGTTGTTGCAAGTTTTACGTGGCTGCTATGGGCTTCTAGCAAGAACTGTTCTTACCTACGCATCAAAACCACAACAATTTTTTCATCAAGTGTGTTGTTTTAACCTTCACCAAGGACCGGGCATAGTCAAACTCGATTCAACTAATGTTGCAGAAACAGACGCCCGCTAGCCACCTATGTGTGAAGCACGTTGGTAGTACCAGTCTCATGAACGCAGTAATGTAATGTCGGTACTGGACGCTTCATCCAACAATACCGCCGAATCAAAGTAACACGTTGCTGGTAAGTAGTATGACTATTATCGCCCACAACTCATTGTGTTCTACTCATGTATATAACATCTACGCATAGACCTGGCTCTGATACCACTATTGGGGAACATAGTATTTCAAAAAATTACCTACGATCATGCAAGATCTATCTAGGAAAAACATAGAAACAAGCGGGGAGAGTGTGTCCACGTACCTTCATAGACCGAAAGCGGAAGCGTTTAGTAACATGGCTGATGTAGTTGAACGTCTTCGTGATCCAACCGATCCAAGGACCGAATGTGCGACACCTCCGTGTTCAGCACACATTTAGCTCGATGATGTCCCTTGATCTCTTGATCCAGTTGAGGATGAGGGAGAGTTCCGTCAGCACGATGGCGTGGTGACGGTGATGATGAAGTTACCGGCGCAGGGCTTCGCCTAAGCACTACGACAATATGACCGACGTGTATAACTGTGGAGGGGGGCACCGCACACGGTAAGAGAAGGCTTGGTGTGTCTTTGGGGTGCCCCCTCCCACGTATATACAGGGGGAGGATAGGTGGCCGGCCCAAGGGGGGCACGCCATGGGGGGAGTCCTACTTGGACTCACGGTCCAAGTAGGATTCGCCCCCCTTTCCTATTCCCACTAGGAGAAGGAGGGAAGGAGGAGGAGGAGAGAAGGAAACCCCCCCAACCCTAGTCTAATTTGGTTTGGGCTTGGGGGAGCGCGCCTCCACCAGGCCGCCGCCTCCTCTCTCCACTAGGACCCATGAAGGCCCATTTACTCCCGAGGGGGGGTCCGGTAACCCCCGGTACTCCAGAAAATGTCCGAACTTTCCAAAACCATTCCGGTGTCCAAAAACAACCTTCCAATATATCAATCTTTATGTCTCAACCATTTCGAGTCTCCTCGTCAAGTCTATGATCTCATCGAAAACTCCCAACAAACTTCGGTACATCAAATCACATAACTCATAATACAAATCGTCATCGAACGTTAAGCGTGCGGACCCTACGGGTTCGAGAACTATGTAGACATGACCGAGACACATCTCCGGTCAATAACCAATAGCGGAACCTGGATGCTCATATTGGCTCCTACATATTCTACGAAGATCTTTATCGGTCAAACCGCATAACAACATACGCTGTTCCCTTTGTCATCGGCATGTTACTTGCCCGAGATTCGATCGTCGGTATCATCATACCTAGTTCAATCTCGTTACCGGCACGCCTCTTTACTCGTTCCGTAATGCATCATCTCGTGACTAACTCATTAGACACATTGCTTGCAAGGCTCATAGTGATGTGCATTACCGAGAGGGCCCAGAGATACCTCTCCGAAACACGGAGTGACAAATCCTAATCTCGATCTATGCCAACTCAACAAACACCATCGGAGACACCTGTAGAGCATCTTTATAATCACCCAGTTATGTTGTGACGTTTGATAGCACACAAGGGTTCCTCCGGTATTCGGGAGTTGCATAATCTCATAGTCAGAGGAACATGTATAAGTCATGAAGAAAGCAATAGCAATAAAACTAAACGATCATTATGCTAAGCTAACAGATGGGTCTTGTCCATCACATCATTCTCTAATGATGTGATCTCATTCATCAAATGACAACACATGTCTATGGTTAGGAAACTTAACCATCTTTGATTAACGAGCTAGTCTAGTAGAGGCATACTAGGGACACTCTGTTTGTCTATGTATCCCCACATGTACTAAGTTTTCGGTTAATACAATTCTAGCATGAATAATAAACATTTATCATGATATGAGGAAATATAAATAACAACTTTATTATTGCCTCTAGGGCATATTTCCTTCATGAATCATCGATGCCAATGTGGCGCGCCACCTCAAATACCAGCATCTTGATGTTCCCTATTTTGCAAAGATGAAAATCATATAGAGACAAAGAAAAAAGTCAAAACATGCTAGAGAAAGAAGTAGTTTCATGTGTAGCAATACTAAAGAAGCCTTTTGTGTTTGCTCTAACAAAACAAAGAACTGAGCTTTGATTGTAGCTGCATTTAAAATACATGATAGTCCACAATCCACATTTTAAGTTTGATTGTAGCAATACTAAAGATGCCTTTTGAGGTCTTTTGCTCCTTTTTCTCTCCAACGGTATGGATTATTTGTTACCACTACTCATAGCTAGTTGCACCTCATGATCTTGCATTTAATCCCGGCCAGGATCACTTTACCTTTATATTGGATTTTCCGGTGCGCGTCGGTCCTAAACAAACGGTTTTTAACCCCTTTCTGTGATGACATTTGGAACCGTCGCCAAGTGAGTGTGGGCGATCGGGGGTCCTTCCCACACGACCCAGAAACCGTCGGGGATAGGGCCCCTACAGTACTCCTACTCGTTTCTGCTCGCATTACCATCACAGTTGGTATTCTGTGGTACTATGTTTACGATGCGCGGCCCATCACAAACGGTTCGCTATTATAGAACATATATGATGCGTGGGCCATCACAAATGGTTCACTGTTAAGAAGATTAGCAAATTGTCGTACGAGTGTCAAACATGATTACGAAACTTCGGACCATCGTAACATTGCTATTCTATGGTGGAACGTTTACGATGCATACTTCATCAGAAATAGTTCATGGTTGTGAATCGTGTACGATAAGGCAACTAACACAAATGTTTAGTTTCACGCACCGTTAGTGATATTGTATGACATCGCACACACTTTGCAAACGGCAACTGTGTGCATGCTTGCACACGTTTCCTCACTGCGAACCATCTTGGATTATGGTGCATATCGCAAACATTTGTGTTTTACCAACCGTGTGTGCCGTAACAACCTGGAGAGTGTAATTTCACCGTAATTTAATTCCTGCTTTTTCAAATTGTACCGGATTTGAATTTGAATTTAAATGTATGCTACAACTTTATTCATATCCATTAGGTTCAAACAACCAATGCATTATTCGATTCATAGGTACATATGTTCAAGAATTACATAAGAACCAAATAAAGAATGATGAACCAGAGTTGTATACTTGTACTATTAAAGACGGTAAAGAAAGAGGCGAAAATATTCTGGTTGCTGAACAAGGTGAAGCGGAATGCCCATATTGTGCCCTCCTCCATGCAGAAGGCACGCACGACTCTAGTCCAACCCCTTGTGGTGGCTGACCGCCCATCCTTCACGTTCTTCATGAAAACATCTAGATAATCATCGTGTTCTGGTAGAAATAGTTTAAACTTTGCATGCCCACCAATCATGTAGTTTGAGAGGTAATCTTGAGTAAACTGCTTTGGCAACCACTGCAAAGGAAAAAGATTCAGACATTGTCATCTAACACAACTCATTATGGGCAGTAAAAAGAAGGCTGCGGAGTTCTTACTTACCATCATGTAGTTCATTATTGTCTTGGATAAAGTGTAAACAAATAGTTTAATTTCCATCTTTGGACCCATTTTACTAACAATCTTTATCAACTTCCTCACTTGATGTTGGTTCATCGATATCTCATTGCCCCATACGCAGAAAGGGTCGAAGCGCGGATCTTTACCAATGACATATGTACCTAAAAGCAACAAGTTAATATTAGAAGCTAAACAGTAATTGCACAATGATGTAGTGCAACACTCTTTTATAATATGTTTATATACATCTGTATGTGGTAGTCCATTTGAAATCTCTAAAAAGACAAATATTTAGGAATGGAAGGAGTATCTTATAACATCCCATATACTCACATATTAGATGAATTAACATCTTATATTATGGGCCGGAAGGAGTTTAGTGCATTCTTACAAATTATCGGCTGATTAACTACTGTTGTATCCATGCGTTATAGTTAGTTTGAGCTAGTTCAGGCTCAAATAGCCCTAAAGTATATCTAAACATGAGGGCTAGTTTGAGCTAGTTGCATCTATTACCCACCCAAAAAAACTATCCAACCCTAGAGGTGCTAATTTGAGCTAGTTCTCCTAGTGCATTTATTGTCAGTCTAACCCTTCCATCCAAACAACTCTTTGGATGTAGTTCAGGGTTAGTCATGATCTAGAAACTAACTCTAACCTCTAGCTAAGTTGAGTATCCAAACAAGGTTGTGTTCTTGTTCTTGTTGCTGTTGCTCTTCTACGTATACCTAGACATCATTAGAACATTAATGTAACACTCTTCCTTGTTGCTTGTAGCCTAGGATTACATATTTAGACATTAAGTACAGTGCATGTTGCTATGTAGCCTGAGATATATTACATATGGCCCTAGTTAACCTAACAAAAAATATATTTAGTTAAAAGTCTGATTCGCCGATTAGTCCCTTTTTAGCCGCCAGCCTATATGGTACCAGCTACCGATATCCTGAACAGTGAGCAGATATAAGCCATGGGATGAAACTAACCTCGATGGAAAATAGCACTCGTTCCCAAAATTGTCCTGTGTAGGTACATCGAGAAGCATGTTAAGCACAACAGGCTAAACATCAACCAAAATTATCCATGGCAGACAAAATATTCTCCAAAAGATAGCTTCGGTGTGCAGGTTTAAGCACGCTAGTAAAGCAAAACAAGTGGAAAGGTGTGCTAACTGCAACATGCCTAACATCTAACAACAAGCAAACATA
Organism: Triticum dicoccoides; assembly: GCF_002162155.2. Taxonomy (NCBI): domain Eukaryota; kingdom Viridiplantae; phylum Streptophyta; class Magnoliopsida; order Poales; family Poaceae; genus Triticum; species Triticum dicoccoides. Next base: position 436,998,574 of record NC_041386.1, read on the forward strand.
GTCATTCAAACTGGTATTGTGCTGGTCTAAGTACACTGGTTATTGTTAAATAAAAATGGAAATGTGTGTTAACTACAAGATGCAGCAACCAAATGTAGTCATTCATAGTGGTATTGTTGAAATTGGTACTGATGAAATTGAACTGCACAGTTCATACTTGCACATATAGAGCATCACATTGTGAATAACTGGAATAAACAAGGTATACTACGAACAACCAAAGATAGCATTTGAAACTAGACATATGCTAACTACAAACAACCGAACAATCAAAAACTTTAAAAGAGGCATATGCTAGCTATAATAGGCTTGACATCAAGCAAATATATGCATTCCTATCGGTATGTTCAAAACTGGATTGATGAAATGCACCACACAGTAAATAATTGCTCATATAGAGCATTGCTACCTCTTGAGCACTGCGTTGGTTTTCCCTTGAAAAGGAAAGGGTGATGCAGTAAAGCAACATAAGTATTTCCCTTAGTTTTTTGACAACCAAGGTATCAATCCAGTAGGAGACCAAGCGCGAGTCACCTCGTACCTACACAAACAAATAACAACATCGCAACCAATGCGATAAAGGGGTTGTCAATCCCTTCACGACCACTTGCAAGAGTGAGATCTGATAGAGATAATAATAATAAGATAAATATTTTTGATATTTTTATGATATAGATTGAAAGTAAAGATTGCAAAATAAAATAGATTGGAAACTTGTATAATGGAAAATAGACCCGGGGGCCATAGGTTTCACTAGTGGCTTCTCTCAAGATAGCATAAGTATTACGGTGGGTAAACAAATTACTGTCGAGCAATTAATAGAAAAGTGAATAATTATGAGAAAATCTAGGCATGATCATGTATATAGGCATCACGTCCGTGACAAGTAGACCGACTCCTGCCTGCATCTACTACTATTACTCCACACATCGACCGCTATCCAGCATGCATCTAGAGTATTAAGTTCATAAGAATAGAGTAACGCCTTAAGCAGGATGACATGGTGTAGAGGGATAAACTCATACAATATGATATAAACCCCATCTTCTTATCCTCGATGGCAACAATACAATACGTGTCGTTTCCCCTACTGTCACTGGGATCGAGCACCGCCAGATTGAACCCAAAGCTAAGCACTTCTCCCATTCCAAGAAAGATCAATCTAGTAGGCCAAACCAAACTGATAATTCGAAGAGACTTGCAAAGATAAACCAATCACACATAAAAGAATTCAGAGAAGAATCAAATATTGTTCATAGATAATCTGGATCATAAACCCACAATTCATCGGATCTCGACAAACAAACCGCAAAACAAGATTACATCGAATAGATCTCTAAGAGAAACGAGGAGAACTTTGTATTGAGATCCAAAGAGAGAGAAGAAGCCATCTAGCTACTAGCTATGGACCCTAAGGTCTGAAGTAAACTACTCACACATCACCGGAGAGGCCATGGAGTCGATGTAGAGGCCCTCCGTGATCAATGCCCCCTCCGGCAGAGCTCCGGAAAAGGCCCCAAGATGGGATCTCTCGGGTACAGAAGGTTGCGGCGGTTTAATTAGGTTTCCGTGGTGCTCCTGGATGTTTGCGGGGTACGTGGACTTATATAGGAGGAAGAAGTAGGTCGTTGGAGCAACGAGGGGCCCACGAGGGTGGAGGGCGCGCCTAGGGGGGTAGGCGTGCACCCCTGTCTTGTGGCCTCCTCGATTGTTTCTTGACGCCCACTCCAAGTCTCCTGGATCACGTTTGTTGAGAAAATCACGTTCCCGAAGGTTTCATTCCGTTTGGACTCCGTTTGATATTCCTTTTCTGCGAAACACTAAAATAGGCAAAAAAACAACAATTTGGGCTGGGCCTCCGGTTAATAGGTTAGTCCCAAAAATGATATAAAAGTGTAAAATAAATCCCATTAACATCCAAAATAGATAATATAATAGCATTGAGCAATCAAAAATTATAGATACGTTGGAGACGTATCAAGCATCCCAGCTTAACTCTTGCTCGTCCTCGAGTAGGTAAATGATAAAAAAGAATTTTTGATGTGGAATGCTCTCTAACATATTTCTCAATGTAATTTTTCTTTATTGTGGCATGAATGTTCAGATCCGAAAGATTCAAGATAAAACTTTAATATTGACATAAAAATAATAATACTTCAAGTATATTATCTAAGCAATCATGTCTTCTCAAAATAACATGGCCAAAGAAAGTTATCCCTACAAAATCATATAGTCTGGCTATGCTCTATCTTCACCACACAAAGTATTTAAATCATGCACAACCCCGATGACAAGCCAAGCAATTGTTTCATACTTTTGATGTTCTCAAACTTTTTCAATCTTCACGCAATATATGAGCGTGAGCCATGGATATAACACTATATGTGGAACAGAATGGTGGTTGTGGAGAAGACAAAAAGGAGAAGATAGTCTCACATCAACTAGGCGTATCAACGGGCTATGGAGATACCCATCACTAGATATCAATGTGAGTGAGTAGGTATTGCCATGCAACGGATGCACTAGAGCTATAAGTGTATGAAAGCTCGAGAAAGGAACTAAGTGGGTGTGCATCCAAGTTGCTTGCTTATGAAGAACTAGGGAAATTTTGAGGAAGCCCATCATTGGAATATACAAGCCAAGTTCTATAATGTAAAATTCCCACTAGCATATAGAAGTGATAACATAGGAGACTCTCTATCATGAAAATCATGGTGCTACTTTGAAGCACAAGTGTGGAAAAGGATAGTAACATTGTCCCTTCTATCTTTTTCTCTTGTTTTTTTATTTGGGCCTTCTTTTTTTTCTTTTTGGCCTATTATCTTTTTTTTCTTTTTTTTGTCCGGCGTCTCATCCCGACTTTTGAGGGAATCATAGTCTCCATCATCCTTTCCTCACTGGGACAATGCTCTAATAATGATGATCATCACACTTTAATTTACTTACAACTCAAGAATTACAACTCAATACTTAGAACAAAATATGTCTCTATGTGAATGCCTCCGGCAGTGTACCGGGATGTGCAATGATGCATGAGTGACATGTATGAAATTATCAACGGTGGCTTTGCCACAAATACAATGTCAACTACATGATCATGCAAGTAATATGACAATGATGAAGCGTGTCATAATAATGGAACGGTGGAATGTTGCATGGCAATATATCTCGGAATGGCTATGGAAATACCATAACAGGTAGGTATAGTGGCTGTTTTGAGGAAGGTTAGTGGTGGGTTTATGGTACCGGCGAAAGTTGCGCGATACTAGAGAGGCTAGCAATGGTGGAAGGGTGAGAGTGCGTATAATCCTTGGACTCAACATTAGTCATAAAGAACTCACATACTTATTGCAAAAATCTATTAGTTATCGAAACAAAGTATTATGAGCATGCGCCTAGGGGGATAGATTGGTAGGGAAAGACCATTGCTCGTCCCCGACTGCCACTCATAAGGAAGACAATCAATAAATAAATCATGCTCCGACTTCATCACATAACGGTTCACCATACGTGCATGCTACGGGAATCACAAACTTCAACAGAAGTATTTCTCAAATTCACAACTACTCAACTAGCATGACTCTAATATCACCATCTCCATATCTCAAAACAATTATCAAGTATCAAACTTCTCATAGTATTCAATGCACTTCTATGAAAGTTTTTATATTATTCCTAAAAGAAAATTTCCATGTTGTTCTAAAGGAATCTCAAAATAATATAAGTGAATCATGAGAGATCAATTATTTCTATAAAATAAAACCACCGCTGTGCTCTAAAAGATATAAGTGAAGCACTAGAGCAAAAACTATATAGCTCAAAAGATATAAGTGAAGCACATAGAGTATTCTAATAAATTTCAAATCATGTGAGTCTCTCTCAAAAGGTGTGTACAGTGAGGATGATTGTGGTAAACTAAAAAGAAAAGACTCAAATCATACAAGACTCTTCAAGCAAAACACATATCATGTGGCGAATAAAAATATAGCTCCAAGTAAAGTTACCGATAGACGGCGACAAAAGAGGGATGCCTTCCGGGGCATCCCCAAGCTTAGGCTTTTTGGTGTCCTTGAATTTTACCTTGGGGTGCCATGGGCATCCCCAAGCTTAGGATCTTGCCACTCCTTGTTCCATAATCCATCAAATCTTTACCCAAAACTTGAAAACTTCACAACACAAAACTCAAAATAGAAAATCTCGTGAGCTCCGTTAGCAAAAGAAAACAAAACAACACTTCAAGGTACTGTAATGAACTCATTCTTGATTTATATTGGTGTTAAACCTACTGTATTCCAACTTCTCTATGGTTTATAAACTCTTTTACTAGCCATAGATTCATCAAAATAAGCAAACAACACACAAAAAACAGAATCTGTCAAAAACAGAACAGTCTGTAGTAGTCTGTAGCTAACGCAAACTTCTGTAACACAAAAAATTATAAAATAAATTTATGGAAGTGAGGAATTTATCTATTAATCATCTTCAAAAATAATTAACTAAATATCACTTTCCAAATAAAAATGGCAGCAAATCTCGTGAGAGCTAAAGTTTCTGTTTTTTACAGCAAGATCAAAAAGACTTTCCCCAAGTCTTCCCAACGGTTCTACTTGGCACAAACACTAATTAAACACAAAAACACAAGCAAAACAGAGGCTAGATAAATTATTTATTACTAAACAGGAGCAAAAAGCAAGGAATAAAAATAAAATTGGGTTGCCTCCCAACAAGCGCTATCGTTTAACGCCCCTAGCTAGTCATAAAAGCAAGAATAGATCTAGGTATTGCCATCTTTGGTAGGCAATCCATAAGTGGCTCTCATAATAGATTATATGGTAATTTAACTTTATTTCTAGGGAAGTGTTCCATGCCTTTCCTTCATGGAAATTGGAATTTAATATTCCCTTACTTCATATCAATAATTGCACCAATCGTTCTAAGGAAAGGTCTACCAAGAATAACAGGACATGAAGGATTGCAATCTATATCAAGAACAATGAAATCTACGGGCACATAGTTTATATTTGCAACGATTAGAACATCATTAGTTCTTACCATAGGTTTCTTAATGGTGGAATCCGCAAGATGCCAGTTTAAAGAACAATCATCAAAATCACAGAAACCTAGCAAATCACACAAAGTTTTTGGAATCGTGGAAACACTAGCACCCAAATCACACAAAGCATAACACTCATGATCTTTAATATTAATTTTTATTGTAGGTTTCCACTCATCATAAAGTTTTCTAGGGATAGAAACTTCCAACTCAAGTTTTTCTTCATAAGATTGCATCAAAGCATCAACGATATGTTTAGTAAAAGCTTTATTTTGACTATAAACATGAGGAGAATTTAGCACGGATTGCAACAAGGAAATAAAATCTACCAAAGATCAATTATCATAATTAAATTCCTTGAAATCCAAGATAGTGGCTTCATTGCTATTTAAAGTTTTAACCTCTTCAATCCCACTTTTAACAATTTTTGCATCAAGATCTAAAAACTCCGAATCACTGGAACGCCTTTTAAATAAAGTTGACTCATCTCTAGTCCCATCATTATCAAGATTCATATTGAAAAACAAAGATTTAATAGGGTACACATCAATCACTTTTAGATCTTCATCCTTATTATCACGAAAACTAGAAGAACACGCTTTCACAAAGCAATCTTTCTTAGCACGCATCCTAGCGGTTTTTTCCTTGCACTCATCAATGGAAATTCTCATGGCTTTAAGAGACTCATTGATATCATGCTTAGGTGGAATAGATCTAAGTTTCAAAGAATCAACATCAAGAGAAATTATATCCACATTCCTAGCCAACTCATCAATCTTAAGCATTTTTTCTTAGCATTGAAACTCTTTTGCGAAGTAATAAATTCTTTAATACTAGATTCAAAATCAGAGGGCATCTTATTATAATTTCCATAATAATTGTTGTAGGAATTACCATAATTATTAGAGGAATTACTAGGAAACGGCCTTGGATTAAAATTACCTCTATACGCGTTATTACCAAAATTGTTCCTACCAACAAAATTCACATCCATAGATTCATTATTATTCTCAATCAAAGTAGACAAAGTCATATCATTAGGATCAGTAGGAGCACTCTTATTAGCAAACAATTTCATAAGTTCATCCATCTTTCCAGTCAAAACATTAATCTCTTCAATTGCATGCACTTTTTTACTAGTAGATCTTTAAGTGTGCCAATGAGAATAATTAACCATAATATTATCTAGGAGTTTGGTAGCTTCTCCTAAAGTGATTTCCATAAAAGTGCCTCCCGCAGCCGAATCTAATGGATTTCTAGAAGCAAAATTCAATCCGGCATAAAAATTCTGTATAATCATCCATAAATTCAAACCATGTGTAGGGCAATTATGTATCATTAATTTCATCCTCTCCCAAGATTGTGCAGCATGTTCATGATCAAGTTGCTTAAAATTCATAATATCGTTTCTAAGAGAGATGATCTTAGCGGGAGGAAAATACTTAGAGATAAAAGCATCTTTGCACTTATTCGATGAATCAATACTATTTTTAGGCAAAGACGAAAACCAAGCTTTAGCATGATCTCTAAGCGAAAACGGAAATAGCTTAAGTTTAAAAATATCATTATCCACATCTTTCTTCTTTTGCATATCACACAAATCAACAAAGTTGTTTAGATGAGTAGCGGCATCTTCACTAGGAAGGCCAGAAAACGGATCTTTCATGACAAGATTCAGCAAAGCAGTATTAATTTCACAAGATTCAGCATTGGTAAGAGGAGCAATCGGAGTGCTAATAAAATCATTATTGTTGGTATTAGCAAAGTCACACAATTTAGTATTATCTTGAGCCATCGTGACAAGCGAGCAATCCAACACACAAGCAAATAAGAAATAGGCAAAAAAAAAGGCAAATAGAAAAAGAGAAGGGGAACGGAAAAAGAGGGCGAATAAAATGGCAAGGGTGAAGTGGGGGAGAGGAAAACGAGAGGCAAATGGCAAATAATGTAATGCGGAGGATAAGAGTTGTGATGGGTACTTGGTATGTCTTGAATTGGCGTAGATCTCCCTGGCAACGGCGCCAGAAATCCTTCTTGCTACCTCTTGAGCACTGCGTTGGTTTCCCTTGAAGAGGAAAGGGCGATGCAGTAAAGCAGCGTAAATATTTCCCTCAGTTTTTGAGAACCAAGGTATCAATCCAGTAGGAGACCACGCGCGAGTCACCTCGTACCTACACAAACAAATAACAACCTCGCAACCAATGCGATAAATGGGTTGTCAATCCCTTCACGGCCACTTGCAAGAGTGAGATCTGATAGAGATAACAATAATAAGATAAATATTTTTGGTATTTTTATGATATAGGTCAAAAGTGAAGATTGCAAAATAAAATAGATTGGAAACTTGTATGATGGAAAATAGACCCGGGGGCCATAGGTTTCACTAGTGGCTTCTCTCAAGATAGCATAAGTATTACAGTGGGTAAACAAATTACTGTCGAGCAATTGATAGAAAAGTGAATAATTATGAGAATATCTAGGCATGATCATGTATATAGGCATCACGTCCGTGACAAGTAGACCGACTCCTGCCTGCATCTACTACTATTACTCCACACATCGACCGCTATCCAGCATGCATCTAGAGTATGTAGTTCATAAGAACAGAGTAACTCCTTAAGCAAGATGACATGATGCAGAGGGATAAACTCAATATGATATAAACCCCATCTTTTTATCCTCGATGGCAACAATACAATACGTGTCGTTTCCCCTACTGTCTCCCATTGCAACCCAAAGCTAACCACTTCTCCCATTGCAAGAAAGATCAATCTAGTAGGCCAAACCAAACTGATAATTCGAAGAGACTTGGAAAGATAAACCAATCATACATAAAAGAATTCAGAGAAGAATCAAATATTGTTCAAAGATAATCTGGATCATAAACGCACAATTCATCGGATCTCGACAAACACACCGCAAAAGAAGATTACATCGAATAGATCTCCAAGAGAAACGAGGAGAACTTTGTATTAAGATCCAAAGAGAGAGAAGAAGCCATCTAGCTACTAGCTATGGACCCGAAGGTCTAAAGTAAACTACTCACACATCACCGGAGAGGCCATGGAGTTGATGTAGAGGCCCTCCATGATCAATGCCCCCTCCGGTGGAGCTCCAGAAAAGGCCCCAAGATGGGATCTCTCGAGTACAGAAGGTTGCGGCGGTGGAATTAGGTTTCGTGGTGCTCCTAGATGTTTGCGGGGTACATGGACTTATATAGGAGGAAGAAGTAGGTCGGTGGAGCAACGAGGGGCCCACGAGGGTGGAGGGTGCGCCCAGGGAGGGTAGGCGCGCCCCCTACCTCGTGGCCTCCTCGATTGTTTCTTGACGCCCATTCCAAGTCTCCTGGATCATGTTTGTTGAGAAAATCACGTTCCCGAAGGTTTCATTCCGTTTGGACTCCGTTTGATATTCCTTTTCTGCGAAACACTAAAATAGGCAAAAAACAACAATTTGGGCTTGTCCCAAAAATGATATAAAAGTGTAAAATAAAGCCCATTAACATCCAAGACAGATAATATAATAGCATGGAGCAATCAAAAATTATAGATGTGTTGGAGACGTATCAAGTATCACATTGTGAACAACTGAAATAAACAAGGCATACTTCAAACAACCAGATATAGCAATTAAAACTGGACATATTCTCACTACACTACAAAAGGGACTCGAAAAACAAATCATGGGTTTCCCCCTGTGAAGAGGCACGACAAAACAAATCATGGGTTTCCTCACTTGTCATAGATGGGCTCGTTCCCGTGGGAAGAGCACAAACCCTGGATGCGCTCCATGTTGTCACAGATGGGCTCCTTCCCCTTGAAAGAGCACGGTTGTAGGGTGCCCTCCTTGATACCGCAGACGGGCGCTTTCCCCTTGGAAGAGCAGATGGGATCTTTCCCCTTGGAAGAGCCGGAGAGGGTGCCCTCCTCATGGTCGCCATCGATGAGGTCTGACTTGGAAGCTGTGTATCCCAAGCCAGCGTCACAGAACATGTCCTTTAGAAATGAAAAAAGGGGCTCAATGGTGATCTAGAATGGAAAATTATTGACAGCGAGCCAGAGGAGATCAGCGGCGGGGCCATGGATGAGATCGACGGCGGTTGAACCCGAGGGGTTGGGGTGGGCCACTTAACCTCTGACATAGCCCGCCTCAAGCCGTCGGTGTCGATGACCTCGATGTCGTAGCCTGCGGCCGAGACATGCCCGCATACTCTAGCCTGCTGCTTGAGTGCCTGCTGCCAGTAATGGTCGTCAGCTTCCTCGGCAACATCGGGCGAAGAGACCGCTATACACCTCTTTTGGGCCAGTCGCTCCTCGAGCTCCACGGGAAGCGAAGCCAGGCTTAGAATGCAACGCTCTAGAGTGGGGGATGGGGATGGGGATGAGGATCTGTGGGAAAGGGGGCGTTTGGCAGGCGTCATCTAAGAAACTCAGGGCGACCTGGGTATGGAGATCGGTGGGTAAGCTGCACGGGCAAAACCGGTAGATGTTGACAATGGAGGCCTTGCGGCGGCGGCGAGGACCTTGCTAGGGTTTTGAGCTAGGGAGGGTGTGTGTGTGCGTGCGCACGCCCGAGGAGGTTTTGGTGTGTGTGTGTGTGTTGTGTGTGTGTGGACGGGGCGCAGGGTGTTTGAGGAAATGATGCGGGTACTGACAATTTTACTACGCGGGAGTGAAATGCCGGGCTATTGAAAATTTTGATGATAGTGCATCGCACACGGTCCAGAGATAACAACCGTGTGTTATGAAATAGAAAAACCCTCGAGGCGGGCAGATATTTTCTAGGGATGCAGGCGGGATTGGGAACAAGAAACATCGCACACGGTCTGGAGATAAAAACTGTGTGTTATGAAACAAAAAAACCCTCGAGGTGGGTAGATATTTTCTAGGGATGCAGGCGGGATTGGGAACAAGAAACATCGCACACGGTCGGGAGATAAAAACCGTGTGTTATGAAACAGAAAAACCCTCAAGGCGGGCAGATATTTTTGAGAGGGGGAGCCTCGTGGAGCCCAATGTACTGTGCGGATGTGTGTGTGACAGGGGCACCGGCGTGGCACATGGTTAGTTTGAGTGAACTGTGTCTGTTGCGTCATCTGACTTGTCTAATGTTCATAAATTTGGCGAAAAATGACGTGGGAGAGGGTCAGAACACGAACACACTTGCATGTGGACCAAATTTATGTATCAAAAGGGTGGTTTGATTTTCAAATACCAAATGCAACTTCGGTGTGGCACCTCTCTTGCAAAGTGCATGGTATTGCTTTCCCCCACCCCACCCCCTCGTGTCGGCACGAAGGGAACCCTAAGCTATGAATGCATGCCCCCTCCCCCCCCCCAACCGAGGTTCACCTAGCAAAGTGCGAAGTAGCTAGCAGCCCCCTCCTCCCTCGTGTCG